>NC_080713.1:4441198-4518698 GCF_019097595.1 Hemibagrus wyckioides
TAGCGATGACTTTTATCTCTTTTATCATCTGTGTATCTCTCAGTGTGTCGTGAAGCTGGATATTATCCTGTGCTTCCAAGCTGGGGAGACAAATACTTTTTTTACTAGTATTAATTTTGGAATATTTGTACTTTAATTGAGGCTTATATATTTCATATATGAAATATTTCAGCCTTGAGACTCAAAATACCCAAATCTCAATGGTTTTTTCTTCATATTTTATCCTTGAGACTCAAAATACTCAAATCTTAAAGCTTTTTTCTTCATATTCCAGGCTTAAGACCCAAAATACTCAAATCTCAAATTTTTTTTTTCCTTTAAATTCAGCCTCGAAACTCAAAACATTCCAAATCTCAAAAGTCTTTACTTCTCATTTCAGCCTTGAAACTCAAATCTCAATGGTTTTTTCTTCAAATTCCAGCCTTGAAACCCCAAAATACTCAAATCCCAAAGGTTTTTTCCTTCATATTTCATCCTTGAGACTCAAAATACTTAAATTCCAAATGGTTTTTCTTCTCATTAGCCTCAGAAGTCAAAATACTTAAATCTCGAAGGTTTTTTTTCTTCTCGGTTCAGCCTCGGACCTCAAAATACTCTTGAAACTCAAAAATACTCAAATCTCAAAGGCTTTTTTTTTCTGGTCCAGGATAAGACCAGGATAAGAACATCCAATCATTTCATTTCACAATCTGATCAGGTGGACCAATGTAGAAAAACATAATAGACCTGCTACTGTAAAGTGTAATAAAGGGAGCCAGTGTGTTTCTCGCTTGTCCCGGATTTGAACCTGGGTTAATGCCGGAAGTCTAGGCTTGGACCAATAGCACAAAGCGTGAGAAAACACTGATTGTGTAGAGCGTGTAAAGCAAAATACAAAAAGATTCTTGCACGAGGTCCTGGGTTCAGATCCAGTTTCTGTTACTTCCAAATCGATGGAAGACGGCACAAAGTGTGAGAGAAAATTGCACTCGAGGAACGTTGAAAGAAAAACAGGAAGGAGCGGTAAGGTGAACGCTTCGCTGTTAAGCCACTCGTGACCTCCTGGAGGCAGATTCCGATCGCTATTGGAACCTTTTAAGAGGGTTCAAGAAGACAGTTGAATATTTAATTACAAACTCATAGAAGTAGATGTGAGAATTATGGGAACTCTTGAAACAGATTACACAGCAGGAGCAGCGCAGCAGATCAATGGCTTCTTAATCTGTGCAAACACATGCATAATTGATTTCAGCTAAACCTCCCATCAAAATTCAATACTACACCGCTTCATGCAGAACGGCAAGCTGGGAAAACACACACCTGATTTTCATAAATGATTTAAAACACTAGGACAAAAAAAAAAAAAAACACACATACACAGATAGATACTACCTTCGGAAAAAAAAACTTTTCCCATTAAAAATCATAAGGTCAAATCAATCCAACATAAAATAAAAGATGAATAAGAAATGTTCCGGTGATATTTGGCTTCCGAGGGACTTCTCGGAAATAGGGTTTTTTCTCTCTCTCTCTCTCTCTCTCTCTCTCTCTCTCTCTCTCTTTACACAGCTCAAAGCTTTTGAGATTGGATTCCTTTTTTTATGACTTGTTTTGAAAAAGAAAAGAAGAAGGGATCAGATGGATGTTGAACCCCAGGAACAATCCTTTCTAATTTGGAGATTGGATTGTCGCTTTCAAAATGTCAGCAGCCTGGAAAACACTGAGCCATGAGAATCCTTTAGATTTTATTTGTCCAGATTCTCTTCCAATTATATAGAACACGGAGCAAAAAGCAAAGTGTCTCAGGAACCTATTAAAGGTGGCCATGATGGGATTATTCCTCTTCCTCTCGCTATGGGATCCGAGGCTCTGAACAAAACAACATTGCTCTCGGAAATCTCAGAATCCACGTTTTTGTTAGAGAAACACGTCAAAATTTTAAGTAATAAATAAGGAAAGAATGCGATGTCACACCCTTGCAGTGCAATAGTGGTGGGTCAAGTGGTTAAGGCTCTGGGTCGCTGACCGGAAGATCGGGGGTTCAAGCAAGGCCCTTAACCCTCTCTGCTCCAGGGGTGCTGTATCATGGCTGACTCTGCGCCCTGACCCCAGCCTCCAAGGATGCGAAGAAAGAATTTCACTGTGCAGTAATGTATCTGTGACAAATAAAGGCTATTTCTATATAGCGATTTATAAATCAGGAGGATTTTATGTGACTTTTTCTCAGATAAATGGAACAAGAATCGCCCGTTATCATGTTTTGATGTGAAATATTGTGATGTTTTTTAGCAGCGAGACACCTTGAAAAAAGTTGTACAAAGTATGTATTGTGCTTCCTATGCAAATTTGATCAGCACTTTAGTTTGAGGGAATTAAAAATCATTCCACCGGCATATGGGCTTCGTAAATAAGTGACGCTGCGCCGCAATCATTCTTCATAATAGGTTTGAATACAAATGAAGCACCGGCACTTCAGAGCTGAAGAGCATTCACTTTTAATTCTGTTTAATTCCCAGAAGAAGCGACTACTCAAGGAATTCCCGACAGGTAAAATGACAGGTGGACACTTCATGCTGTAGGAGACGCCTCAATACTTACACATGTGCTGTTAGATAAAATGAAATAACTTCCTTACGGTTATTGCTTTCCTTTCTGTCACTGCTGGTATTTGTTTCGTTTTCATTTTCACTATTGTAATATATTCTTTTTTTATTCTTTTTGTTATTTCTTTGATTTCTTTTTTTCACTTCACACCAAAACCACTGTGTGGCATTTTATAAATATTTTCATTTTTATTTTAATATCTAAATATATTTTTTCTGCATGAAAAATATGTTGACTTACAAACTTACAAAAATCCCCCAGCCCTGAATTATAAATGTGTTGGCATCCATATATGAAGCAAGTAATAGAACCATTTTAGGTTCTATATAGAGCTATTCCTTATCTATCTATCTATCTATCTATCTATCTATCTATCTATCTATCTATCTATCTATCTATCTATCTATCTATCTATTATAGAATCAATGATGTTTCTACACTTTCTCTTGAATTTCTCTTGAATTTCCTTCGGGATTAATAAAGTTCTATTTTATCTTAAACTAATGAATGCTTTAGGGTTCTAGATATTTATATATATATTTTACACCTATACATTTTGACCACCACTGAAACCTCCACAAGCAAATAACATCAATACTGATAACACACAAGGACAAACATATCCAAGCTATACTCCTTCCTCATTATCCATGATGCGACAGAAACCAGCACTGCATTTTTCATCAATTACTGAATAAAGTCTGATCTTTAACCTCCAACATCCAACTCATTTGAGTCAGCTGAAGGAAAAAGAAAAAAAAAAGAAAGAAGCAAATTATATTAAGCACCAGCCAGTGAGTTGTTGTTAATCGTATTAATTCCTGAACGGTTGCTTAAACTCGAAATGCACATCTCGAGATTCCAAGGACACTGTGCTGTCAGGAGTCCTTGAGAATTATGGAAGTAGGTAACAGACTATTTGGGGTTATATAGGAATATTGATTATATCCGAGACTGGGATTGAGTTTTGAAAAATCAATTCTCCTTTATACTCATTCGATGTTGCAGTTTTCCATTATGCTGACCTAATAAACGATCTACGTCACTGCTGCAGGATGTTGACCACATTGGAATGGCGTCGGTCTTGCAATCAACGTGCCCAAGAAAACAGTAGACAGTAGAATTTTTGGCATGAGGCCAAATAATTTCATTTGTGCCTGTTTGGATAGACCACTGGATCGGAGCATCTCCAAAACTGCAGCTCTTGTGGGGTGTTCCCGGTCTGCAGTGGTCAGTATCTATCAAAAGTGGTCCAAGGAAGGAACAGTGGTGACCCGGCGACAGGGTCGTGGACGGCCAAGGCTCACTGATGCACATGGGGAACGAAGGCTGGCCCGTGTGATCCGATTCCAACAGACGAGCTACTGTTGCTCAAACTGCTGAAGAAGTTAATGCTGGTTCTGATAGAAAGGTGTCAGAATACACAGTGCATCATGGGTCAGGGCCGTTTTGGCAGCAAAAGGGGAACCAACACAATATTAGGCAGGTGGTCATAATGTTATGCCTGATCGGTGTAAAATAAAACCTACTTGACTTGACATTAAGAAGCAAAAAAGGTTTCATAAGAGTTTGTGAAAGTTTCATACAATTAATTTCTAGAAATATTTCTTTACATATCTACACCAGTCATTATTTTAAAAACCATAGTCTTTTATTACAGTACTTCGACGGCGCAATATATCACCCTGTCTGTGGCAGCGCATGTAAAACGGACTCGTGAAAAATTGTGAGTTAAGACAAAAGGTCAGCTTGTCTAACACCTACATATTTCTCGACTCTTTTCAACTTTAGGAGTAATTGTATTTCATTCCTCAGTCTAGCAGGTGATAACTCTTACAGCAAAAGAAAGAGAGCATTGCTTCTTCTTTATGTCTTTATAATCTCTCCTCAGCCTGAATGTTCTGACAATTAGTACAGCCAGTGGTTCAATTTAGTATAATTGACTTAGCCATTTTCCTGTTTGTGTTATCTTAATCACTCGCTCTAATAAAGGTTCCAGAGGACAGCAGTGTTTTTACCCCGCCGTGAATGAGTTTCCATATCTCAGGTTTATAGCCTTTAAACTCTGCTTTATTACTCAGCTGACCCATGAAGACCATATTTTATTGTGTCCCTTCTAATTACAGTGCTGGAGTAACTCACATCGGAGGTGGTATTCTTGGTTGCAATAAATAAATAAAATAAAATAAAACAAAAAGGATTTGTTTGGTTTGCAAAACTGTCACGTATCAGAGTCACGGAGGCTGGATGCAAGTGCAGGTCGGGTTTAATTTCACACAACAAGGTGCAAAACGAAACAATTCCAAATGGAAAGTGTGCGAATACACACAAAAACAGGAAATGAAAAAAATAAGGGAATTCAGTCACAGTACTTAAGTTGCCTTTATTTGTCAAATATACATCAGTGCACAGTGAAATTCTTTCTTCACATATCCCATCCTTGGAGGGTTGGGGTCAGAGCGCAGGGTCAGCCATGATGCAGTGCTCCTGGAGCAGGCGGGGTTGAGGGCCTTGCTCAAAGCCCCAGTGGTGGCAGCTTGGCAGTGGCCCTAATCAACAACCAGAGCCTTAACCACTTGAACTACTACAGTACCAGCACCCCTCAGTAGGAGCGTTCAAAAATACTGGAACACACATATGAACAGATTGAGAGTCCAAATCGTATTCCAAAAACAGATGTCAAAATACAGACAGGTTCAAATCCGGAAATTACAGCAGTATATTCAAAGGCTTAGCAACGCCACAAGGGAACTGAACGTATATATCTCACGAAACAAAGGATTTAAAAAAAACCTAAACACATATAATGGGTAACCGTGAGCTAGATTAAAAGTGAGCATTACCGCTGGAGCGCTGGGAATCGGATTCCTCAGCAGCCATATTTGTTGACCGCTTTGAAGCGTGATCTGTGACGTGACACAAAACATTGACTAAATTTATCCAAAAGATAAACCTGAACTGAAAATCAACCTGTCATTCCAAAATGATGAACCTGGCAACCCTGTTTCTGCTCACCCATAAACCCAGATTTCCCATTTCATACAACAGCCACCAGCTAGGCCGCTAGTATGTGCCTCCGCTTCTCAACAGTCACAGGGTGGAGTAACACAATCTGAGGAAAGTGCTATCTGCCCTCTTCCACATACACAATCTCACAGATTGCCTAGGATTGGTGAGTCTCACTGTGATTGATATGGAAGAGAAAGTATCCGTCATGGATGGCTTGTTTATTTATACCTTGTTCTATGTGTCTTTGTTTATGTTTTGTGTTCTCACGTGTTTGCCCCGCCCGATCCATAGCCCTCTGCACACCTGTCCCTCTTGTTTCACTAATTACCTCCCCAATTTATACCGGTTGTCTTGCGTGAGTCCAGTTTGTTACCTGGTGTTGTTACCTTTGTTTGGTCTGATTTTTCCCCACCTGGCATCCCGTATCCTGACAGCATCATATACCACCAGCTTAGCTTTCTTAGCTCCTGGTCATGAATTCACTGGATTCTTTACTGGAGGCTTAATATTTCACAAATATCATCAATAATTCTTTATACTGATGGTTTTTACAGTTAATAAGAAAATTGATCACTGGTATCCAAGAGTATTTCAATATACAGTTCAATAACACAGCATGAATACCTTTTCATAGAAGCTGGCATTTCATAGGTTTATTTATTTATTTATTTATATAAAAGTTTGCAGTCAGAAGACACTGGGAGAAACAGAAGGCGCCATTTGGACGATGACGTACTTTAGCATAAGTCAACAGTGCCACTTGTTCCTCATAGTTCCTCCGCACGTTTGATTTACTCATCAGTGGGAGTTCTGCTCTTCTCTTATTCCTCTAATCAAAAGCTAACAAGTCTATTTTCTGTCTCTGGCATGGTAACGGGTGTGCAGTTATCTAAGCGTCTACTGACTTCCGGCTGCTTAAAAAGCGAGCTAAACTAAATCAATCTGCTTATATATACCAATCTTATTCGAAAAATCCCCCAAAAACTCTATGAATCTTTATTATTTCTATTCCGGTTGTGGTAATATAAATATATACATGTAGGTCTGCTGATCTTTTTCCAGAATATTTTGGGAACACAGCTCAGCTCTGTGGGTGGTGTTTAATGTGTGTGTGTGTTCCCTGCTGTGGAGTCTGTTCATCATCAGTTCACTTTTCAGATACGTGATTATTCCCTCAAGAGCTTCTCTTTCTCATTGCTCTGTTCTTCACAGCTAATGTTTTTTCCCCCTAAAATCCCAGTCGAAGCACTTTAAAGAGGAAGACTGACCCAGGGATTCTCTGCCTGGATTACCCGAGTGAATTGTGAGCATTTTGAACCTTTCGTTATCCAACAAACCCTTAAACAACCTTTGAGGAACCGGTATTGTGCATTAACTGAAAACAAATGTTACATGATATTCTCCTTAATTTGGTGAAACAGTCTATGTATGCGGTACACTCTTAGAAAATCTGTATGTCTTTGGGAATCGTGATCGTGGGTGCAAATGAATATTTCAAGTGGGCATGTATCATCTAACACTGCTCAACTGATTCTACCATCTTTCAGGGTACAAGGTAGGTATACATTTTCTGTTCTAGCACCGAGGTGGTGGAATGAACTTCGCCTGGATGTCCGAACAGCTCAATCACTGGTTGTCTTCAAATGACGGGTGAAGACCTACCTCTTTCTGAAATAGAAGGCGAACTGAGGCTTTATTATCGCCAAACACATACAATACAGCACAGTGGAATTCATTTCTGCGCGTATCACAGATGAGGAAGCTGTGGTTAGAGTGCAGGGGCAGCTATGATATAGTGAGGGTTATAGTGATATAGGGAGGCTTGCAGTGGAGCTTAGTGGTGCTGGGGCTTGAACCCTTAATCCTCTGATCAACGACCCAGAGCCTTAACCACTTGAACCACCACTGCCCTTAGCAGCTTTACAGAAGTATAGAAACATAGAAAACATTATAAAGTTTAAAGTTAAGTTACTATTTATCTCTAATATTTATTCCTAATGAGCAAGCCTGAGGCGACGGTGGTGAGGAAAAACTCCCTGAGATGATATGAGAAAGAAACCTTAAGGCCCAGAAGGGAACCTCATCCTCATTTGGGTGACAATTTAGAGGCCACATCACATGTCATTGGACTGAGGGAGGAGGTAACCCCTGAGTCACAGGAAGAACATACAAACCCCACACAAATGGATGAGGCAGGACTCGAACCCCTAAACCTGGAGGTGTGAGGCGAATGTATTAACCATCAACTGTGTATGACAATTAAAATCGAATCCTGGATCTCAAACACCCTTTATACATTTTGCAGCCTATTTCATTTATATGTAATTCTCTTGTGTACTCTTGAAGCAATCTCTGGTGAAAGAATTTCCTTCAGGATGAATAAAGTTCTAATAATAATCTTATCCTTTTTTACCAAGAATTAAAATTAAAGATGATAGATCATACTAGGAAGATCAGGAGTGTAAACTTCTGATCTTCAGAAACATCTAGTACAGCTTTACCTCCACTGGAAAGCACTGACACTGGAGACTCCTTACCTAAATGCTGCATAAATGCTTCCTAATAGATTATTTCACCATATAAACAATTATACAAACCAGTTTTTGTTGTATTTTCTTGAATATCGTCAGGTTAACATATAAAACTATCAGAAATTCTCCACGTTTGCAGAAAATGAATCAGATTCAATGATGAAGATGAAGCGGATCTAAATGATACCTTTTTAGACTTTTCTCCAAATCATTGCTCATTTTAACAAGGCAACATTTTCATTAATTTTCGCCTCACTACCATGATGCACACGGTGGTCTCCACTCTTTTAATGGTTTATTCATATACGATTTCACCAAGTCAGTGTTTTTAGCTCAGTTTGCTGTCTCACTGCTGCTACTGAGAACTGAGTCTGCAAACACAAAACGAAACACTTATTTAAATACTGTTTCTTCCCACAAATAGTCTGATCCCACTGTTCATGCAAATGAGCACACGCTATTTAGATGCCTAGTAAACCGGAGCCAGAGAGAAATCCTTTGATTCTCTTATTAATAAATCAGAGGAATGTGATCTTAAGAGTGTTGCTTTTTTCGAAGGAATCTCCAGCTGAGGGAGAATATTAACCCTAACACAAACATATGCTTGTCACCAGGATTCCTGGTTTGATCCAGGATCTCGCGTGTATGTATTGTTTTCCAAGCTGCATGTTCTGTCTATGTCTGTTCTTTGGTTCCTGACATGCTGGTATGTGCTACATTGCCCCTAGGTGTAAAGAAGTGTGCCTAGCGATGGACTAGCCACTTATTCCGAGAGTTTTCCTGCCTCACGTCCAGTGTTCCTATGATAAACTCTAGTATATGTTGTTGTTTCGACTGCTCACTGTTCGGAGCCAGCACAGCAGATCATTTGGTCCACATGCTTAGATTTGGCACAGGTTTTACGCAACCCTCCAATTTGGGACTGGTACTGAGAGTCAACTCTACAGAGGCTAGGTTAGCTCCCTGCCCAGGAATTGAACCTGGGCCATGGCAATGAGGGCATGGGAGCCTGCCGCTGGACCACTGGGAGGATCAAACTCTAGTATATGTAAGTGTATTAAAACAGCATTCACACATTACTGTAGATGATGTGCAGCACAGCAACGGATATAACGTTTTATAGCATCTAATTGTTTCTATGGCAGCAAGAAAGTACAAAGAATTCTCACTTTCCTGGAGAATAAACACCTCTACACTTTCTGAACTTGAGAGAACTCTGTGAATAGAATGCTATTCATCATGCATGAGCTTATTATAAACATCCATATTCTGCAGAATATAGCAATGGTGACAGCTTTGCAACCTGGAAGATAAATAATTTAATCGGTTCTGTATATATAATGCCGTATCTAAATGGAGTGGAAGGCTCAAATGGATATGAATCGCACACTGACCTTTGGATGAGCTGACACAATCGCCGAGGTCACTAATGGGAAAATTAGGTGAATTATAAATGCTTTCAGGTTGAATTGCCTGAGCGTTCCTCAATTAGAGTGTTCATGTGGGAGAGATTGAGCTGTGATGGAGCTTTGGGGAGTGACTGAGAGCTTCAAGAGGCCACTGACTGCTCCCAAGGCCAGGCTTAATAAAGTGCTATTTAACAGATGAACCCATCCTTCAATTAGACTCCTCTCACACAGCTGCACTGCAGGGGCAAAAAAGTTTTTTTTTCACGATTTTGTAGGAGAACTATTCACTTTAATACGGCGCATTACACTATCAGAACCCACACCTTTTTGTATTGATTTGTTTCAGAGTACATTAAATCCACACATCTGTATTTATTTGTTTCAGAGTACATTAAATCCACACATCTGTATTTATTTGTTTCAGAGTACATAAAAACCCACACATCTGTATTTATTTGTTTCAGAGTACATTAAATCCACACATCTGTATTTATTTGTTTCAGAGTACATCAAAACCCACGCCTCTGTATTTATCTTTCTGAGTACATTAAATCCACACATCTGTATTTATTTGTTTCAGAGTACATCAAAACCCACGCCTCTGTATTTATCTTTCTGAGTACATTAAATCCACACATCTGTATTTATTTGTTTCAGAGTACACTAAACCCCACACATCTGTATTTATCTGTTTCAGAGTACACTAAACCCACACATCTGTATTTATTTGTTTCAGAGTACACTAAAACCCACAATTCTGTATTTATCTTTCCGAGTACATTAAAGCCCAAACATCTGTATTTATTTGTTTTAGACTACATCAAAACCAACACATCTGGATTTCTTTCTTTCAGAGTACATAAAAAAAACCCACACATCTGTATTTATATGATTTAGAGTACAACAAAGCCCACACATCTGGATTTATTTATGTATTTTATAGTACAACAAAATCCACACATCTGTATTTATTTGTTTGAGTACATTAAATCCACATATCTGTATTTATTTGTTTGAGTACATTAAATCCACATATCTGTATTTATTTGTTTGAGTACATTAAATCCACATATCTGTATTTATTTGTTTGAGTACATTAAATCCACATATCTGTATTTATTTGTTTGAGTACATTAAATCCACATATCTGTATTTATTTGTTTGAGTACATTAAATCCACATATCTGTATTTATTTGTTTGAGTACATTAAATCCACATATCTGTATTTATTTGTTTGAGTACATTAAATCCACATATCTGTATTTATTTGTTTGAGTACATTAAATCCACATATCTGTATTTATTTGTTTCAGAGTAGCTTTTGCTTTCTGTTTTGTTTTAGGTACAAACTAGTCAACCTTCAGGTTTTCCAGTGTTTTGCCACTTTAAATCAAACCCTGGTGTTTTTCCCTCGTTGCCTCAGTGCTGTTCTTTCAGCAGGTAAAAAGAGTCGAAGTGTAAACTATTTCCATTTCCAGTTGAACTCTAACATATCGAGCCAAGGATTTGATTCTGAATTGAACTGACAGCAGGAAGTGAACCAAACATGACAAGTGCGAACTGAGCAACTCAAACTTTTCAAACTAGTTATTAAAGCATTTTATAAGTAGCTCTTTTTAACCCTACACAACCTTCAAAGTTTTTGCATTTCTGTTTAATTTCCACAGTATTTGGTGAAACCAAAAGAATCAGTGTCATGCGAAACAGAATAATCTGGAACCTTGAAGCCAGGTACACCGACCAGGCTTTTTGACCACCTTCCTATTATTGTGTTGGTCCGCCTTTTGTTGCCAAAACAGCCCTGACCCGTCATGCACTGTGTATTCTCACACCTTTCTATCAGAACCTGCATTAACCTCTTCAGCAATTTGAGCACAGTAGCTCGTCTGTTGTATCAGACCACACGGGCCAGCCTTCGCTCCCCACGTACATCAGTGACCCTTGGCTGCCCATGACCCTGTCGCTGGTCCACCACTGTACCTTCCTTGGACCACTTTTGATAGATACTGAGCACTGCGGGAACACCCCACAAGAGCTGCAGTTTTGGAGATGCTCTGATCCAGTGGTCTAGCCACCACAATTTGGCCCTTCATCAAACTCGCTCAAATCCTTACTCTTGTCCATTTTTCCTGCTTCTAACATCAACTTTGAGGACAAAATGTTGACTTGCTGCCTAATATATCCCACCCACTAACAGGTGCCATGATGAGGAGAACATCAGTCTTATTCACTTCACCTCTCACTGCTCATAATGTTATGGCTGATGAATAATCTATTTGATTGTCAAAGGGGGCGGGGCTTACCTGCACGTCATATGATGATGTCATGCCATGAGGATTGTGTGCAATCATGAGAAGAACAATATCTGACTTTAAAGTAACGTATCTGATGATGACTGCTCAGGATTATTGTGTACTACTCGGTCGGAGAGAATATAAGCACAGGCACTTCATTAAAATATATTTTATTATAATTATAATATTATAATTATAATATATTATCTAGAGTCATGTGATTAACTTTTTTACGTGTAGCTGTGGTTCTATTACCAAGGTTTAAAACGTCATCCTCGGCAGCCGTGTTTCAAAATTAGAAATCATTGCTCAAGCATAATTAGTTCATCATCAAGCTATTTATAGAAATAAAGAAAGAAATGAAAAATATTAAGGCAACTAAGAGAGCAGCTCTGCATACAATAATAAGTGCTCTCTCTCTCTCTCCCTCTCTCTCTCTCTCTCTCTCTATCTCTCTCCCCATTATGTGGCTGTGTCCATAAACTCATTACCACTTGTCCATGATAATCTACCTCATGCTGCATTGGTCCCTCTGATTGGCTATTTTGGGCTTCACTAGTGCAAACAAAATGCACAAAATGTACTTCCTAATCTAAATCTAAATCTGAACCACATTGCTTCTATCTATATCTGATCACATAAAATCCACAACACTTAGGATTTTTCATGTAAGTCTAATCTAAAGCAAGGAAATACACCAAAACATACCGTCATAAATTATTGGCACCCTTTCTGAACAGGAAATAAAACTATAAAGCAGTATACTGTATAATAAATAACGTGCCATGTGTTGTATTTAAAAATAGCTTAAAATTCTCAGGGGCTGTACTTTGTACTGCTTAAAACCTCGGTGTTGTTTCAAATATTAATGCTGTACAGGGCATTTCAAGCTCTTTATATTCTCAGGGTTGCAGTAGTTTTTCAGAGAAGGCAGGCTTTCCATTAAGCCATATTGAAGGTGAATACCAAGGATCCAGTTGTGGCAAAGAGGGCAGCTGTGTGCCATGTTTCCTTTAAACATATTGTGCTACATGTTAAACTTATATAGTATTTTAATGCCCACATAAATTAGGATGCAGAAACGATTATGAAATTGTCACATATCATACTTAATATGCATGAAAAATCTCTGATATACACACATAATGGTAATGTATGTGTATGAGTCTCTGAATATATATTAAATAACCCACTTGTGCTAGCTAGTTAGATAGATAGACCCCAGCTAGACTGGATTCCTGAACATCCTCATGTCATTCGCTGCCAATTTTTGGTCAACCTCAAGCAGAGAAAAGCAAGAGAAGAAAAGAAGAAGGAGAAAAAAAGCTAGTAGCCAGCTAGCAAAATATCTCCATGTTTATGAACTTTTACCAAGCTAATATGCTACCTAGCTAAAACACTGTATCTAACTGTCAGCTAGCTAGCATTAGCCCTCTAACCAGCAAAGCAGGTGGGACAAATCTTAATGCTAATGCTAGCACTGTTTTAGAAACTCGATAACAAAAGGAAAGTCTTGGAAAAAGAAAGGAAAATAATTTGGAAAAAGGAAAGGAAAATAATTTATTTTCTTGGCATTGCTATCTCTGTGAAAGCTTGTCAGCTAGGGAAAGGTTAAACCAGTCCCTGGGGTAAACATAGTGAACTCTTGTAAGCTAGCTTACGTTACATACGCAAGACTTTCCTTTTGTTATCGAGTTCCTTGTTTCTAAAACAGATAGCATTAGCATTAAGATTTGTCCCACCTGCTTTGTTGGTTAGAGGGCTAATGCTAGCTAAGCTAGCTGGCAACAGCTAGTTAGATACATTGTTTTAGCTAGGTAGCATATTAGTTCATAAACATGATGATATTTTGCTAGCTGGCTACTAGGTTACCTGCTAATGGTGAAAGTAGGCTTGTGTGTTCATTTAGTATAGTCGGTTAATTTGTTTCGGTTAGCTTGTGTTAGCTAGATGTCCTTTTTTGCAGGAAGACAATGTAGATATTTTATAATATCGAATATGAGGCTTAAACGCTTTGAGGTTCATCCCCATCGTGTAAAATTCCGCTTTGGGTTCTGCACTACATATTACACAGCTTTGACATGAGGCCTTAATCACTTGAGATCAATTATTAACTGTCATTTTTAATGAAGAAGTTTTTACCTTGAACTTTATTAAGCGTGAATCAACTCGTTCATCCGTCTGCCTTTCACTGCTGCTCTGGGAAGGAACAGTGCCAGGAATTTTAACGATGTGACACCCAGTGGAGAATTTAGAGCAGATAAAGCAGGGGGATGGTTAGGATTACTGCAGGGATGAGGCCGAAGGGGGAAAAAACATCTCAGAAAATATCTCAGTGTGTTAGCGTAAATCTAGGAGAGCTTTAAACTTCCAAAATTTCCATTAGACTTATGGTGCCAGGTAATGTTATTAAACTTTAAACCACAGCGCTGTTGAATTCTCAAATCTGATTGGTCAGAAGGTGTTGCTTCACGTTCTGGTACGGCAGCCAGGAAAGTGCTTCCGGCTATGAGGTTTATACGTATTAATGCACTTGTTCTATTCACAGAGACTTGGATAGCAGACGCTTCAAATGAATGTGGAGTTATTTAAGAAATGTAGAATTGTTGAGATTGAGTTGCGGTTATGGTTTTTCTTTTGTTCAGCGTTTAAGGAAGGAGCCATCGGTGATTTTATTTTTATTTATTTATTTTTTTCCTTCTTCCGACTGGTAACTTCCTGTTTACTGTTTCCTCTATTTTTTTCTTCTTCTCATTTTTCTCATGAACTTTAAAGGAAAAATAAAAAACAGATGCTGGTGAATGAATGACTCTTTAAAGCAGAGGAAATAATTAGTTTTAATAGATGCAACTATAAATTGATAAAACATACATGTTCATAAATATATTAACATTTGTAATTGTTAATGAATTGCTGTGGTATAAGGGGAATAAAGCACTTATAGTATATATTACTATATAATAATATATACTATTACATAATATATAATAATATTATATTATATTATATTATATTATATTATATTATATTATATTATATTATATTATATTATATTATATTATATTATATTATATTATATTATATATCATGTGACATACTTGAATAAAATTATTCAGTGTAAGAAGCAGCAGCAGTGCCGTCTTGCTCTATGTATCTTCTTTTATCACCCCTCAGAGTGTGTTTAAAGAATTTATAAAGTCAGCATTAATTTGCAATGATCTCAGTGTACATTAAGGCGATGGATGATGAGCTTCGGTGGGCTGAAATTCCTTCATCTGTTGAACAATTAGTATCTCGAAGGACATCCTTAATGGTCACTGGGTGAAGGATGAGAGATCAAAGAGCAGAGCAGGCATAATGCACAAGCAATCGATTATAAGAAATATATTGCGGTGCTCACTCTGGATCATATCCATGTAGAAAAATATAAATGTCTACTAACTATGAAATGTGGAAATTATGATCGCACACTGGATGGAAAACTAGGGCATATTTAAGTTACCAGTTCATGTGGCATGTTTTTGGATGATAAAAAGAAACCCGAGAACCCCAGAATCCCACATGGACTAAGAAACTCATATGGAACAAATAGGAGAACATGCAAAACTCTATAGACTGTAACCCGAGTTCAGGATTGAACAAAGAACCCAAGGAGCCATGTAGTGCTGAGATAGCAACACTACCCCCACACTATCTGCTGTGCCTTTGTGAAACCTCGTCTATCTGATATGCTGCTTAGATTTTTATCTATAGTACACTTAAAAACAATAGCTCTATTTAAAACCTAAAAATGGTTCCGTTATTTGCTTTATATATATATACACTAAAAGTCAAAAGTTTGGACACATCTTCTAATTCCATGGTCTTTCCTGATGTTTATTTCTTTCTACATTGTAAAACAATGCTGAAGGCGGCCGAAATCCACAATAATGTCCTTTGAACAGTTGATATTGAGATATGTCTGCTACTGATGCTCTGTAAAGCCTTCATAACGCCTCTAATCTGAGGTGCTGTTAATTGGTGATTTCTGAGGCTGGTCACTCTAAATGAACTTCTCCTCTGCAGCAGAGGTCAGTTTTGGTCTTGCTTTACTGGGATGGTCTTCATGTGAGCCAGTTTCATCATGGTGCTTGATGGGTTTTGCAAATGCACTTGACAATACTGTTCTTGCAAGAACTATTCCAGAACACCTGACCTTCGTGTCTTGAAATAACAACTGCTATAGCTGCTATAGTTATATTTATGTGTATTTCTATTTGCACTACCTCAACCGCTGCTGTTGTATTTTTGCACAATATTTTTGCACAATACTTTTTTACATCATTTCATTTGATCTTATTTTATTTCACTTACATTCCATTACACATGTTCTTTTCTTTCTTTTTCGGCGCTAAGTGTCCTGTGTTCTTTTGTGTTGTCTTTCTTGTATTTATTGTCTTTTGTCTTGTCTATGCTCTGTTTGCACCTAGCTGCACACTGTGCACTTTACGTGGCTAAGACAAACTTCTGTCCTAGCTCTGTGGTGTTGTTTTGTGTTGAACTCTTTGTTGTTGTATGTTTATGTAGCACCAGGTCCTGGAGAAACGTTGTTTCATTTCACTATGTACTGCGTGAGCTATATGTGGTTGAAATGACAATAAAGCTTCTTGAATCTTGAATCTTATAGTTCTGAAATCTCCAGTATTTTTTTAGAATGTAGAAAATAAATCCCTAAACAAAAAAACATTGAATTAAAAGGTGTGTCCAAACCTTTGACTGGTAGTGTATATATGGAACCCAGATCAGTTCTCTATAGAACCATGTTGAAGGGTTCACTGAAAAGAAGCCAGTGGAGATCTATGAAGCTAAGTGAGATGTTTTTTTTTAGAATCATTTAGGGGTTGTTGTTATTATTATTATTATTATTATTATTATTATTATTATTAATAATAATAATAATAATAATAATAACAATAATAATAATAATAACAATAATAATAATAATAAATATTTAAATAATAATAATAATAATAATAATAATAATAATAACAAATATTTAAATAATAATAATAATTATAATAATAATTATTATTATTGTTATTATTTATTTCTATTTTTCATTTTTTTATTTAGTTAAACAAATTTAATCAACTATTTGATTTTAAAAAAAAATATATCATTCATAAACCCTTCATTTCAAAACCTTGCAGTGTTATCTACATAGAGATAAAAGTTTTTCAAGAAAAGTTTTAATATAAAAGGTTTATAGCTCTTCAAGGGTTATAAGCAGAACCTTTTTTTGGTACAAAGGTTCGAGTGGCAGTGGAAAAAGTTCTGTTGTCCTTATTTGTCATATATACATTACTGCACAGTGAAATTCTTTCTTAGCATATCCCATCCTTGGGGGTCAGAGCAAAGGGTCAGCCATGATGCAGTGCCCCTGGAGCAAACTGGGTTGTGGGCCTTGCTCAAGGGCCCAATGGTGGCAGCTTGGCATTGCTGGGGCTTGAACCCTGATCTTCCAGGTCAGTGACACAGAGCCTTAAGCACTTAAGCCACCACCAGCCCCAAGTACAGAACCCCAGGGTTATATATAGAACCCAATGGCACCTCTTATTTGATCAATAAATCTCATGTCCTGTTTATTTGTCACTGTAAAGCAATCACGTGTCTTATCCCCAAACTTTGAGAAAACGTGAAAGTTTGAAGAACAAATAAATAATCCGTCCACCTGATGAGCACGAGCTGGAAATGCTTTTATACTAAATGCTTAGAGGAAACATATATAATAACAGATAATAAGGTAATTGTACTAATGAGCTAATTTATTGCTCTGTGCAGGAACATGAGGGAGAATAAACAAATAAATCAGAAGGATGTTAAGAAGGATCCCAGAGCATTCATAAGGAAGGATAAATTATTAAAACCACATGTATTGAAGCCATCAGCCAGGTCTGAAGGAACCTACATTGGGGGAAAAATGCATCAATAAGATGAGGAATTCGAGAAACGTCTGTATAATTTTCAGATTTCAGTACGGGGCAGTGGTTTTACTGAGTTATATTTTCAAATTTTTATCAAGATTTTATCAACTTTGTTATGAACCTTTAGGCGAGCTACTCAGAAGTGGGTCGTTCACGAGCGATGTGCTGGACATCCCTGGTCTAGACCCTCCCTTGAGCACCTGCACTAATGTGGCAGATCAGATTGAAAGCCCTTTACATGTCCATAATTACAAGATTAGGTTACATGAGGACTGCCGAGGAAGACAAAGAGGACGTTTTAATGGTAAGAAAAGCACCTTAGGGTCAGTCACCTGAATTTCAAGGTCATGGCCTGAGTGAGATTGAGACAGATTCCGAGTGCACTTCCTTTAGGACTCTTTTTGTGTAGGTCATGCTGCGGAAATGTGACCCTTTCGCTTCCTTCTCGGTTGATTCTCAGTATTTTAGGTTATTGTGTATTGTAGGTTAGGGTTTGGCAAATAGTTTCTAATCACCAATCCAGTTGTACAGTTTCAGTGTTTCCTGAAATACAGGAAGGGAAGTCAGTATGATCAACTCCATGAAATCCACCAGTTAAATATCACTTTGAAGACTCCAACATCTATTTCTCAGTGAGTTTGAGGTCATGTCTCTGGATTTTCAGTCTCACATGTCTGAACATGTTTCAAGGTGAGTCTGTTTTCATCGTTCATTTCATCCAAAGTGCCTTTAAGCAAACAGGGAAAATATTAAACAGGTTTTTCTCCCCAGGTGGGAAAAAAAATCATATTTAGAAATCACATTTATATTTTGACCTGAAAGTACCGAGGTAAAATAAAATTCTTAAAGGTCTCATTCCCTTCCCCTTTTATTTGCACTCCTACTCACAGGTATGCGTGCGGTCCTGCCGTAATCGGATTCCCGAGCGCTTTAATGGCTTTTGTGAGAGGAAATCTCCATAGCTATTTATTATATTGCATATCAAATTTCAGATAAAGATGAGACAAATAAATAAAGGAGTAAACCACAATGAGGTGTGCTGTTGTAGGAACAAAATTCATACTAGGGAGAGAAATACGAAGACATGCTAGTGTTAGGATCGTGAGGTTGATTATTTTTCAATATTAACAATTACACTCAAACATTAAGCTGGAAGCACAAAAAAGAGTTTTTGCCAGTGATGCCATAGAAGAATCCTGTTTAGTTCTCCAAAAAACCTTTCAGTAAATAGTTCTTAAAAGAACTCCTTTGTTCTTGGTGCCATAAAGAACATTTTTATGGTCTAAAGAATCGTATTCTACTACAAAAAACCTTTTATTATGGTGGCTGAGAAGCGCAAAACACAATAACAAATCCAGAAACAAAAACACAATAACAAATCCAAAAACAAGATAACAAATCTGATAACAAAATAAAAGTAAACTGAAAAAAAAAAAATCCAAATATTATACACAATAATAAATATAAAATACAACATAACAAATCCAAAAACAAAAACAATAAAAAATCCAAAAACAAAAACACAATAAAAAATCCGAAAACAAAAACACAATTAAAAAATCCCAAAACACAATAACAAATCAGAAAACAAAAACACAATAACAGATCCAAAAATAAAAAACACAATAAAAAAAACAAAAAAACAATAACAAATCCGAAAACAAAATAAAAATAAACCGAAAAGAAAATAACAGATCCAAATTTTAAAACACAATAAGTTTTAAACTATAATAAATAAATAAATCCAAAAACACAAGGACAACTGGAAAAGGTAGGTATAGTTTGCGAATGGAATTCTTCCCTCTGATTGGACGAGACATCGGTCACTTTCAGCAGTAGAAAGTTGCTCTGTGTTTATTAGTGATTCGTGTTTTTGGATTTGTTATTATGTTTTGCACTTCTCAGCCACCGTATTCTGTGCAGTAAAAATGTTCACACATGTTAAAGATTCTTCACAGAGCCATACGCCCTAAAGACAAATAACCATTTAATAACCTTCATTCTTCTTCTTTCTTTCACATCTCGGAGCAGATCTGATGAAAATCTGGGCTTTTTGAAAAACTGCAAGATCGTGGAGTTTTTTGCGTTCATTTCTGTGATCACAAAATTGCCATATCCTGTTGGGACTGATATTCAGAGAGAAGTCAATTACTATTCCTGTGCGGTCTAACAGCCTCATTGTTGCTTTCTCACCCGAACCCTTCAACTTCACTCAGAAGTTAACAGTATAGACAGGCAGTTAATCAGCACATGCTATTTAAGAAGTCAGGAAATAAGATGCTTGTAAGGTTCATTTACTCGCTTCTGCAGATCCACTCAGATCAAAGCAGAAAATCTTTAATTTGATGGCGAGTCAAATTCACTGGCTTTACCCCTAAACTGAGCTTGTGTTTCTTTCAATTAGATGTTACATGTTGAGCAGCTAACATTGATCATTGGGAATTTTCTCCATTGCACACAGCCTCTCTCTCTCTCTCTCTCTCTCTCAGATGTCTACATTTATTTCATGTGACTAGTTGACAGGCCACGAGCCTTTTTCTGTGTCATGAGGGAACTGCTAATAGCTAACTGACTGTTTTCTGGGTGGATGGCCTGACAGCGCTTCCCTAGTGTATACGGCCCTTCTGCAGTGTTTCATTGCTTTTTGTTTCTTGACTTTGACCAAAACAAAAGGGCATGTTGTAGCTGTATGATGCATACTGCATAGGAATGCACTCCCTTACGAATTTCTGCCTTAAGAATTGAAATTTTGCAAGAAATTTGCATAGGCATACGAAGCATTTTCGGCATATGAATGAACGAACCGCTAAGTTTACGTTTAAGTTGCGCATACGTCCGGGAACAGTTTAAAAATGTGTTAGCGTCAGTGGAAAGCCGAGCGAAGCCAACCGAAGCGAGTTTACAAATTTTTTGTTATTCAGTGAAAGCTGTTTGGAAAGAGTAAATGTCGTTAGCTTTGACATGCGTTCAGAAGCTAGGTGATTTTTCGGGCGTTTTTTTGTTGACAGATTTATGGCGTGGGCGGTCTGTTCTATTTTTAGCCCAAGCTTGGTGGCACGACTTCCTGTGAGGAGCCTTGACATGGAATGCTTGGCTTGGGTCAGTTCTTTGTAAGCAGCCATACAGTTTACATACGCTTCGTATTGGGAATATTGGTCACATTTTGGGGCGGCTGGAACGGATTATCTACATTTACATTATTTCTTATGGGAAAATTTTTTTCACAATACACATTCCCACCTTAAGATCTCGCCTCCAGAACGAATTAAATTCATATACCGAGGTTCCGCTGTATGTTCAGAGTGGCTGTATATACAACAATGAAACACGCAGTTCTGCAGGTCTGACCCTCTTTTAAAGCATCAGTGCTGTTATCTACATATCTACTGACAGATATCTGTAGCTTGACTTGAAAAATTAGCATTAGTGATTAGCCGTTTGACGGGCGATCGAACGGATACAGAGAGTCGAGACGAATCAACATCATCTCAAGGGTATCTTGCTAACAATAAGTTTGTCCTCAGGCTGTTGATGTGGAAGTAATCATGTCAAGTTGTGGCTCGTGTCTCGTTCCTGATCCAAACTCAGAGGAGTGACGAGATAACGGACGGCTTTTTCCTCGGCAGTGATGTGCATTTTTTTTACTAAGCAGACACCTCAGCGATAATCCCACATGACATGACAGAGAAGTGATGAGTTCGAGGAGTGTTTGGATCTCCCGCTTTCTTTTTATCTGTTTGTCTCTTTCTATCTTAACATGACATAACCTTCCCATTCCTGAGAACAGCACCAGAGCTCCTGAGAGTCTGAAGGAATGACAGCAAGCCTGTATCTGGTGGTACATCTCCTGGCCCTGAGATCACAGCAGGAAATGGTCAGTGACCTGGACTAGTTCATGGGAATTGTGAGAAAAACAACAAAACATAATAAAGTGTTTAAGGGAGAAAACCTTCAGGTCAGACTGGGTTTCTCTTTCTGTTCCTGAGTTCTTCATCTCTCTGGACCTGTCTGGAGAAACCATGGAGATGACTTTACACTGCAACTGAAACACACCGTTTAAGTCTCAGTTAGTGAACATTTGACAACTTCGACAAGACAGACTGCCTATGGTTCTCTACTCTGCTCTATTCTACTCCATGCTACTTTACTCAACTCTATTCTACTCTACTCAACTCTGCTCTATTCTACTCCACTCCACTCAACTCTATTCTACTCTACTCCACTTTACTCTACTATACTGCACTCCACTCTATTCTACTCTACTACACTCTAATCTACTCTACTCCACTCTACTGTACTCTATTCTGCTCTACTCTATTCTACTATACTCCACTCCATGCTACTTTACTCAACTCTATTCTACTCTACTCAACTCTGCTCTATTCTACTCCACTCCACTTTACTCAACTCTATTCTACTCTACTCCACTTTACTCTACTATACTGCACTCCACTCTATTCTACTCTACTACACTCTAATCTACTCTACTCCACTCTATTCCACTCTACTGTACTCTATTCTGCTCTACTCTATTCTACTATACTCCACTCCATGCTACTTTACTCAACTCTATTCTACTCTACTCAACTCTGCTCTATTCTACTCCACTCCACTTTACTCAACTCTATTCTACTCTACTCCACTTTACTCTACTATACTGCACTCCACTCTATTCTACTCTACTACACTCTAATCTACTCTACTCCACTCTATTGTACTCTATTCTGCTCTACTCTATTCTACTATACTCCACTCCATTCTACTCCACTCTACCTGTCTCTACTCTTCTCCACTCTACTCCACTCAACTCTATTCTACTCTACTCCACTTTACTCTACTATACTGCACTCCACTCTATTCTACTCTACTACACTCTAATCTACTCTACTCCACTCTATTCCACTCTACTGTACTCTATTCTGCTCTACTCTATTCTACTATACTCCACTCCATTCTACTCCACTCTACCTGTCTCTACTCTTCTCCACTCTACTCCACTCAACTCTATTCTACTCTACTCCACTTTACTCTACTATACTGCACTCCACTCTATTCTACTCTACTCCACTCTATTCCACTCTACTGTACTCTATTCTGCTCTACTCTATTCTACTATACTCCACTCCATGCTACTTTACTCAACTCTATTCTACTCTACTCAACTCTGCTCTATTCTACTCCACTCCACTTTACTCAACTCTATTCTACTCTACTCCACTTTACTCTACTATACTGCACTCCACTCTATTCTACTCTACTACACTCTAATCTACTCTACTCCACTCTATTCCACTCTACTGTACTCTATTCTGCTCTACTCTATTCTACTATACTCCACTCCATTCTACTCCACTCTACCTGTCTCTACTCTTCTCCACTCTAATCTACTCTACTCCACTCTATTCTACTCTACTGTACTCTACTCCACTCTACTCTATTCTACTATACTCCACTCCATTCTACTCCACTCTACCTGTCTCTACTCTTCTCCACTCTACTCGACTCTACTCCACTCAACTCTATTCTACTCTACTCCACTTTACTCTACTACACTGCACTCTACTCTATTCTACTCTACTACACTCTAATCTACTCTACTCCACTCTATTCCACTCTACTGTACTCTACTCTATTCTACTCTACTGTACTCTACTCCACTCTACTCTATTCTACTCTACTATACTCCACTCCATTCTACTCTATTCTACTCTTCACCACTTTACTCCACTCCAGTCCACTCTACCTGTCTCTACTCTTCTCCACTCTATTCGACTCTACTGTACTCTACTCCACTCTACTCTATTCTACTCCACTCCACTCTGCTTTACTCTTTTCTACTATACTCCACTCCACTCTACTTCACTCTACTGTACTGTACTCTACTCTACTGTACTCTACTGCACTCTACTCTATTCTACTCTACTCCACTCCACTCTCCATTCCACTCCACTCTATTCTACTCTACTCCTTTCTACTTTATTCTACTCTTCTCTTTCTCTACTCTATTCTACTCTACTCTACTTAATTTAACTGTACTCTATTCTTCTCACCTGTACTATACTCTGCTCTGTTTTACTCTATTCTACACTTTTCTACTCTACTGTACTCTACTGCACTCTTCTCTACTCTACTCTATTCTACTCTGGATCTGCAACTGATATAAACAGTTTAAGTCTCCATCAGTGAGCACTTGATAACATTAATAAGACAGACTCCATATTATAATGAACTTCCTGGTCAGACAAGTGCACTTTTGGAGTATATAGTACACAGATCCAGAAGGGAAATGATTTATAATCACACTCTCTGGTGTCACCCAGATTAAGTGTGTTATGTTTGGAATCTGGTTCCTCTCAAGGTTTCTTCCTCTTTCTTTTACACAGCACCGTCACTCCTGGCGTTCTCGTTAAAAATTTATAATTTTTATATCATGAATTTATATTTCTGTAAAGATTCTTAGTCCTTCTTTAAAATCAAATGGAATTTTTAATGCAGACATAGTTTTAGAGTTATCTCAGTACGGTGACTGGTTTGACTGGTTAGTATAAAATATTTATATGAAAATCAGACATTTTGTGATATAAAGTAATGTCTAGCACTGTCCCTAATGCTTTTATTGCTCTCGAGAGCGACTACTAAGCACTGATATTTTTCCAGGAAACATTCCCGGTGCACAACATCACTCACGGTACAGAGAGCTAATATAGAGTGGGTTAGATAAGGACAAGCAGCCACTAACCAGAGGCAATGGGGTAAAGATTCTTGCATTTTACACTAAATCGACATGCCAAGAAGCATTTAAACATACTTTTTTACGTAGTACTGTACCGAGGTTTGTTTTCCACACTGTGATAGAACTACAAAAAAGCTGGGAAATCAGCTTCGCTCGGAAAATAACCGCCTTATAATGGATTATGTTACGAACAAGAGCCAAAATAAACTCATAAATCATAAATATGTGAACATGCTTATTGAGGGAAAACAGATGCAACACACATGCAAGTGTTCTGAAACGCTGGAACATCTGCTGAATATTCATTATGAAGGTGTGTATGTGTGTGTGTGTGTGTGTGTGTGTGGAGTTAAGGCAGCGTTTCCATCATTTTCATTGGAAATGATTAAGGTATGTAAGATTTTCAAATGACTTATCAAATGTCAAGTAAAGTGTTACTGAATTGAATGAACTTGCTCATGGATTTATTGGATTTCATTAATTGCCTGAAGTAGAGAAGAGATCATTATTCAAAGTTGCGATGGTTGTGTTGAGGAAATCTTAATGAACGTATGGAAGGCATTAGCGTGGTGCTGTTACAAGCTGGTGATGAAATAAATGGCACTATAGGTAAAAAAGCAGTGTACAGATGCATATTTGTGTAAATCCCACACTTTCTGTAGGGAATAAAGCACTGCGTTATAGACAAACAAGAAGTAACAAGAAAACTGTGCTGTGATGAAGCAGAGTTACTGTTACCATCGTTAAGAGCAAAGTGTTTTATTCTCCTTATAACCACAAATGTATTCATGAACACCTCATAGTTTTTATTTGTGCTTTTATTTGATTGAATTCATATGAAAATAGACCAGCATGCCTTTAACCCACAGATCGTTGCAGCGGCGCTTTAGTCCTTTAATCTATCCATTTCTCCTCTGCTGTACACTACTCACACAGATCAGCTGACACAGCTTTCATGCTAATGCCGTGGTCCCTAACTAGCCGAGCCGAGGCTCAGCTGCAATGCATTCTGGAGTCTTGTATTTCCACACTGGATTTCTCATTAATCTGTAGCTTTTGCTGTTTGTTTTTATCATTTGTACTTCAGATCACTGACATTTTCTCTTCCTGTTAATCTCCATTGGAACGACGCCATAACAGCAACAATTAGCTGATCAATTAGCATCAGATTCTGTGAATATTTTTGTGACACAATCATGTCAACCAAAAGATTTTCATTCCTCATAATCTTGATTTTCACTTTCTTTCGTTGCACGTATTCGGCTTGTTTGTACGTGTTGGCATTTTGTCATGAACTCTTTGAGACAGAACCCCCTCCGTGTATACCTCTTTCACATCACATTTCCTCTCGACACCGAGGACAAGGCCAGCGTGTGACCTCTCCGCGTATTTCTTAAATTCGCAGCAAAGCACTGAAAAGTACCGAAGCCAATTCCGAGCAAATGAAACCCCCGCAGCTCATTTACATGTCCAAGAAAAAGGTCTTTATATAAAGTCCTGACGTTTTCATGAGCTCATCATTTACCGGCTATATTACCGGAATCAATGCCGAATTAGAACGCTCCATCCAAGCAGAACACAAGCCAGTCTAGCATTGTTTGTGTATTAGATTGTGTTTGAATGCAATTATTTTGCCAAATGAATGTGTATTGTCTTATTACTTTGGGAGAAAAAAATAACTTTTTTTAGTGACATCTTTACCATATCATCAATTCGCCACAAACCCAGGGATCATTAAGCTGAGAAATGTGCAGCAGTGAGGCTCTGAAACATCCTTAAATACATTTCCAATCAGCAGAGTGGAGCAGAAAGATGTGGAGCAGAAAGATGTTTATTAATGTGCTTAGAATATTTCAGTATAAATGGACTTTAGTGACGTTTACTCATAAACACCTTAAATACATAAATGACTCTGAACTAACCTTCTTTCCTTCCTTCCTTCCTTCCTTCCTTCCTTCCTGCAACACTTCCTCACATTTGTTCATCCTTCCCTTATTCTTTATTACTTAAATTTTACATTTTTCTTTATTTTTTATTCAAGATTATTCCCTTTATTTTTTCTATCTCTTCATCCCCTCCTTCCTTCCTTCCTTCCTTCCTTCCTTCCTTCCTTCCTTCCTTCAACCTTTCCTTCAACCTTCCCTGCCACACTTCCTTACATTTGTCCATCCCTCCCTTATTCTTTATTACTTTGATTCTTCATTTTTCTTTATTTTTAATTCAAAATTATTCTCTTTATTTTTTTCTCTCTCTTCATCCCCTTATTTCTGTATATTTACAAGTATAAATTGTAAATATAAATATAATAGATTATAAATATGAAAATATTTTAAAATATATTAGAAATTTAAAAAATATATTCAAATTATAATAATAAATATACACTGATCAGGCATAACATTATGAGCAGGGAGAGGTGAAGTGAATAAGACTGATGATCTCCTCATCAAGTGAACATTTTGTCCTCAAAGTTGATGTGTTAGAAGCAGGAAAAATGGACAAGTGTAAGGATTTGAGGGAGTTTGACGAAGGACTAAATTGTGATGGCAGACAGACCACTGGATCAGAGCATGTCCAAAACTGCAGCTCTTGTGGGGTGTTCCCAGTCTGCAGTGGTCAGTATCTATCAAAAGTCCTGTAAATTGCAAGGTGAGGCCCATAGATCTGCTGCTAACATCTTTGGTGCCAGATACCACAGCACACCTTCAGGGATCTAGTAGAGTCCATGCCTCAATGGGTCAGGGCTGTTTTGGCAGCAAAAGGGGGACCAACACAATATTATTCATAATGTTATGCCTGATCTGTGTGTAAATTGCTGTGGTTTGAGAGGAATAATACACTGTTTTGGGTATTTTGGGGTATTTTTTGGGTAACATTTTCAGGGTAGCAGTAACTCCTTCAAACAGCTTCAAATCCTTTCAAGTCATTTTCTAATGTTTTTCATTTCCCTGGAATATTATATATTAATATTATCAATTTGCTCAGCAACAGTTAATGCTAACAACCAACCAACTAATTATCTAACTAACTAACTGTTTTTGCTCTAGTTTGAGCTTTAAATGAATGAAACATTTCCAGACTGGAAAACTTTATAACAATCATGGCTTCAGTTTAACTTTCCTTCCAAGTGACCTAGTTTAAAACATGTAGAGATTAATTAGAAGAGAAAGCTAATAGGGACATATGTGAGAAAGAGAGAGAGAGAGACATGGAGAGAGAGAGAGTCAGTCCTGAGTCAGTAATGATTCCGCTCCGATATGTCCTCCGTAATCGTAAAAGCTTGCTCATCACTATAATGTCAGCTGCCCTGAGGTCCGGGTAGTGAATCTGTCGTCTCGCCTATTCCTGTCCCGTGATATACGTCTTCATCGAAGATCGTTCCATCCATTCCACTCTGACCTCGAAGTCTTCGCCCTTTCGAGCACTGAAACCTAGAAGCAGGTCTTTCTTCACACTTCCTTTTTGCTCATCTCTGGGTGGATTTATGGCCAGACAGGGAGCCGGGTTTTGCCAGCTTGAGTAATGTCATTTAAAGTCATATGGACAAAAGACTCTCTCTCTCTGCATAGGCAGCTCAATATTTTAGCCTATTAGAGCCATTGTTGCTAATTATGCATAAAAAAGAGGTCATAATCACCATTTAATGGACTTCTACATGTCCAGTGTCTTTAACGTTAAGCCCAGCGGGTCACCCGATACATCAGGGGAATGAAAAAATAAAAAACCCAGAAGCAGAGGCAGAACCTATGATTGCAGTATGCATACATTTAGCAAAGCACACAAACCTGTCAGGAGCAGCGCTTCAAGATAGTCAAGACAAGCAATCACAAACAGTATAAGCTGCTATGTCTTTCTTACACACACACACACACACACACACACACACACTAGAATTGAGTGACACAATCTGGTTGCCCGGGTAACAAGGGACCGGCGTAAATTGGCTTCTAGTGTCACTACGTGCTCCATTTCTTCTTACATGGGCCCTGTGACAGGAGAACACGCCAAGTGATAAAAGACATCAATCAACCCTATTCAGTATTTTACTCTGAGAGAAAAAGACAGAGAGAGAGAGAGAGAGAGAGAGAGAGAGAGAGAGAGAGAGAGACTGGCGCCTTCATGCTATCATCCAATCAACAAACGACACTGGATTTAAACTAGAATAGTAGTAAGTCATCTACTAAAGGAGAACACCGGATAGTAAGAGAACAATGAGGAACTAAAGGATGCTGGGAAATAAGAGAAGAAGGAACATATGAGGGGAAGGTCCTGTAGTCATGGGAAACTATGGAGAATGGAGAATGCAAATGAAAAGACACTAGAAACTAGAAACTGAGAGAGCAGGAGATACCGGAGACTAAATACCAAAGAGATTGTGAAAAAAGAGACTAAGAACATCATACCATGTGCAATATGTTCTTAGTTTCCTACCTTTTTTGTACTTTTGAATACATTTTGTATATATAGATTTTTTTAATTATTATTTTTATTTCATTTATTTTGTTTTATTTTATTTTATTATTATATTATTTGTATATTTATATATTTTTATATATTAAATATATTTTATATATTAAATATATTTTATAATATCTATATTTTATTTATATTTATCTTATCTTATCTTATCTTATCTTAACAAATTCTAAAAATTAGGGAACAGGAAAACTAGCAAACATCAAGTACGAGGACATTAAATAAACAAAGGGGTCCATGAAAGTAAGAAATGACTGGTCATGAAAGTGTGGGACATTTGAGACTGGGAATCACTGGCACCAGTAGAATCAGCTGGAAACTAAGGAAGAATGGAGGGTAAAAAAAGAAAGTAGGAAAACTGTACCTGGAAACTCTGAGACAGACAAATTGAGAAGAATTTAAAGAACTAGTGAAAAGGATTCTATTGGATTCCACTGGAGGGTAGGGGATACTGGGGGATATGAGAGATTAGACAACTGGGCTACAATGAAAACTGGGACCAGTAAACTCTCCAGTAAACACTGGAGACAAGGAGACTAGAGACAGAAACAAAGGGACACTGAAAGGAAGGGAAAAAGGGAAGTAAGGGAAAAGTCTATCTATAGATATAAAAACATCTATTTATAGTGTGAAGTTACTCTTTCACTATTTCAAGTTGTTAATACACAGAAAAAATTCACCATGGCAACAGTTTGCTGTTGCCATAGAAACCAAGACGATTGAGACCTGTGACTTGTGCAGCAGGAACTCCTCTCAGAGCTGCTGCTATAGAAAATTCGTCAACACCTTCCGACCAATCAGAATAGAGAATTCAGCTAGCGAACAAATTATAGCTAATATTAATTTGAATTTATTTTAATTAGTGATTTGATCATAAATGCAATACCCTGCTTTGTGAAAACCGTGTCAGACACTCTTTTGCAGAGATTGTGTGCCTCTTTTGTGTGTGTGTGTGTGTGTGTGTGTAGATCATCCAGCCCCCCTCCGCCCTGCCCCCTCTGTCTATGCTCAAATTATCTTTAATTAAAGTTACACCATCCCATGCCCTACCACATGGGCATCAGGGGGACAACGAGGACAGCTCATATTCAGCGAGCTGAGATGAGAATTATCCACTGGCACACAATCCAAATGGGAATTTAAAAAAAAAAAAAAATCATGCTTGCTATGAGACTTAAATCTGGAATAATTTCCTTCCCGGGGTGAAGAGCTTTCTGTGTGAGTGGGATGTAGGACAGATTTCCTGGTTAATATTTTAATTTTTATTTTGTAGTGCAGCAAAATGTTTCCGTGTACTATTAGATTCTAGCAAAGAAAACATTTATTTGAGAAATCCAGCTGATGCATTATTTCTTGTGTTTCGGCGAAGAAAAGCGAGCTCCTTTGGGTGTTATTGGATAATAAAGTGTGATTATGAATTCTGTTGTGCGCCCCGTCGAGGCCTGCGTGGAGGCCTGTTGTCTGCGCTTTATTTTTCTTCGTACCCTCCCCCTCGCAGCACAGAAATAGGGCAGCTAAAGAGGGATGATCTAGTAAATTATGTGCTCTTTAATCTCAGCTGCAGCTTGGCGGTTTTATGGGCCACGGACTCCTCTGTAGCAGCCGTGTGACCGCACTGTGTGAGTGTTATGTTCACACCCAGGCTTTGTTCAATGTCAATGTTCAGTCCCCCCCCCCCAAAACCTTAATTAGTGGCTCATGCAGTATATATGAGATCTTTCCGGTTGAATAATTTCAACCATACTGTAGATTCAGTGTAGGAACATTTCCTCGTGTCTTTTTATGCATTAGATACATACAGTGCATGAATTATAGATCAGATACACACTGCATTTTAAATGCTACATGCGTTGTCAATAAGGCTACATAACTTTACATAGTGTGATTGTCAATTGCAGGTAACAGAATCCTGGGTAATCTTGTTTCACGTGTCACACTGCTCATGCGGTATGAGGATGTGGTAGCGGAGGTCAGCTGTAGGTGCTGTGCAGGTAAACCTCACTCCCCTGATCTCAAGAGGCGAACTAGCATCTGACGCTAGAGGCTGCAGTCTTTAGCCTTCTTGTTAGAGCGCTCGCCTCCCATGCTGGAGACCCACTTTGAGAGGTTGCGAGTAGGACCCGGGGGGGTTACACATGCTTCACCCGTCCCTCCTACTCCACATACGTCAGCACGCCAAATGCCATAAACAATATTCCTCAATTTACATAGACAAAATGACCATACAAAACCAACCCCTCACATTATCTTTCACAGCTTTAGCATCTTTTATTGGTCTTCTTAAGTTTGTCGTGTAGTCGTCCATTTGTACGTTGAAATCCAACTTCCGCTAGTTTTTCACTGTCACACAGTCTATTTCCCTTTCGATATGACACACACTTCCAAGATCAGTGTTTTGCCGCCTGGCTCTATCAGCCAAGCCGTTTTTCTGTCCTGGATTTTACCTTATATAAGGCTGATGTGCTGTTCAATTTCTGATTGGCTGTCTGTTGCTAAGCAACTAGTCGTAACATGTTGGTACTGTACACGTTTGGAACCGCAAGACTGTAAGAGCCGTGCAGAACCTGCTTCAGAGCCGAGTTTCATAATTCCGGGTACGAAGCGCTTCTAAATTACATGTTTGAAATGTTCCTCTGGGTAAAAAGCCGGGAATGACCATAACCATGGCTAATGCTTGTTAGCGATTCAACCATTTTGTTTTCCTCGAAACAGTTCACTTTCTTCAGGCCACAATCTCAGCTGCTTATTGTAGATTTCTACCTTTAATCTGCTGCTGCTGTAATCATAAAGACTCTTATTCAAAATCGGCTCACACTCATCATCATTTCAGCTCACTCAGTACTGTTTATCTCTACACGCCTACACCTAGATTACTGTAATCATTAGTAATCTCTCCGTCCGTGTCAGCCGTCAACTCATTCTGGCATGTTTACACACGTCTTTCCCACAGGAAGTGTTCTGCTGTCTGTCAAAAGCCAAATATTTATCCCTATCCAAATATTTAGAGGTTACATTTAACAAGGCGTCCAATTAATCCAGAATGATAATTAGATGGAAACTGGTTGGAAGCGGGGCCATCTCTGCTATTTCAAGCCCAGTTTGTTTGCATGATCAGCATACAAACGATTAGCGCTGTGGAGGAATGTGAAGGCTTGATAAAAAAAAAAGTCAGTGCGAGTTCATTTACGGCTCTGAGTGTGCTATAAATCTCCTGACTGCTCTTCAGTGCTGGAGTGCGTTCATCAACTATTCCAAAACCAGATATAGCAATGAATAATGAACTCCGATCTTAACAAATTTGTTTTTGCTTTATCTTTAGACCAAAACAAAATGGCTGCATTTAGCATAACATATCTGATCGTGTAAACAATGCGAAAGTAACGTATCAGAGGCGGACATGCTTCTTTACTACAGGTGTCTGGGCTTGTTCTTAAAATATAATACCTTAATATAAAGCACATTTAGAACAATATAATGTATAAAATGTAAGGCAAATCCTAAAAACAAATCTTTTTCCAGCCTCAGTTGGTGTTGATGAGGGCACAGTGGCTTAAAACAGTGAGCACTATGATTGATTCGTACCTTTAGGTTAGGGGTTCGATTCTCGACTCAGCCCTGTGTGGGGATTTTGTGTGCATTGGAGGTTTCTTCAAGGTAGTCCAGTTTCTTTTCCAGTCCAAAGATGCACATCGCAGGCTGATTGGTATCTCTAAATGGTCCATAGTGTGTGTGTGTACGATTGTGCACTGTGATAGCTTGGCATTGCTGCCTTGTGTCTTGAGACCCCTGGGATAGGCTCCAAAGGCTCACCAGGTTCCCCGTGACTCTGTGTAGGATAACGTTTTTCTCTTATAACATCAGCAGAATCCAGATGTTTCTCTCCACAGAGCACACTCAGGTGCTTCTTCAGTCCCTTATCATGTCAAGTTGATTCAGAATGCTGCTGCATGACTCTCTCAAATCACCACATTTCCACCTATATTCCTACCACTGGCTTCGTATAACTATAACCATTACTAAAACACTGATACTCACAACTAATACAAACTCAGAAACAGCCCCCTACCGTGTTCCCCTCTGGAATGGCTTCCTTAAGCTGCAAGGAAGACATGCATCAAGACTCTCTGTTCTGGCTCCCTGGTGGTGGAATAAAGCTCCCCTGGCTGTAGAACTGAGTCACTGACTGTCTTTAAAAAGACAAAAGAGAAGGAAGAAAAAAAACAAAACAAAACGAATACCCATTTCTTCAGCAAGCTCTTTAAAATACGCCCCCCCCAAAAAAAAGCAAAAAAAAGAGAGAGAGAGAAAAGAAGTCAACTTGAACTCTTTGTACACAGTATCTGCAAAAACTAAACTAAACTAAAATAAAATAAACAAACAAATGTATTTATTTACAAATAAATAAATAAATAAACATTTATACTTATTTAACATTCCTATAGCAATATTAATTTTTTATTTATTTATTTTGTCATTTATTTTTGTATGTATCTTAATGGCGATGGATTATTGATTGGGAAGTTGTGAGGTCCCCCAAGCCCTTAACCCTCAATTGTATAAAATGAGATAAAAATGTAAGTTGCTCTGTACAATGCCGTCTGCCAAATGCCAGAAATGTAAATGTAATTGTCCTTAGAGGTCATAGCTAATGTCAAGCAATTTATTGCACCACCCAAACCCACACCGGCAGCACAAACAGTAACCCAAGATCAGGACTGAACCACGAGGCAGTGACTCCACCATCTGCACCAGCATGTTACCCATTTGCTCAACATAATGATTAATAATTAGGTGAGCAAATTGGATGGAATGAGTCACCGGCAATTGCCTACAATTTAAGAATAACTTCATCAGCAAGAGACTTTTCATAAACAGAGCAAGAGAGAGAGAGAGAGAGAGAGAGAGAGAGAGAGAGATGCAAAGAATTAAAATGAGTTAATGTTTAAGCATGCCTTCAATTAGTCTTCCTCCCATGGGTACCGTCTAATAATGCTATCACAATCAAGCCATGCTTCATTGCACGTTGCATGAATTAATTGGGTTGGAAGTGGAGATAGAAAGAGAGCGAGAGATGGGTTTTCATTATCGTATTGTTGACTCCGTATATGGAACATGAAATGATAAATTGGAATAAAAATAATACTAATACTAATAATAAAAATAATAATAAAAAACTTATCTATAACTTTCACAGAGGAGATAGAAAAGAAAATCATTTTATTACATGATTTAAAGAAGATGAAAATATCAATGGTAGGAGAGAAGGAAAGAAAGAAAGAAAGAAAGAAAGAAAGAAAGAAAGAAAGAAAGAAAGAAAGAAAGAAAGAAAGAAAGAAAAAACAAATGAAGGAAGGAAGGAAAATAAGAAAGAAAGAAAGAAAGAACAAATGAAGGAAGGAAGGAAGGAAGGAAAATAAGAAAGAAAGAAAGAAAGAAAGAAAGAAAGAAAGAAAGAAAGAAAGAAAGAAAGAAAGAAAGAAAGAACAAATGAAGGAAGGAAGGAAGGAAGGAAGGAAGGAAGGAAAATAAGAAAGAAAGAAAGAAAGAAAGAAAGAAAGAAAGAAAGAAAAGAAGAAAGAAAGAAGAAAGAAAGAACAAATGAAGGAAGGAAGGAAGGAAGGAAGGAAGGAAGGAAGGAAGGAATAAGGAAAAAAGAAGGAAGGAAGGAAAATAAGAAAGAAAGAAAGAAAGAAAGAAAGAAAGAAAGAAAGAAAGAAAGAAAGAAAGAAAGAAAGAAAGAAAGAAAGAAAGAAAGAAAGAAAGAAAGAAAGAAAGAAATGAATGAATGAAGGAAGAAAGAAAGAAAGAACAAATGAAGGAAGGAAGGAAGGAAGGAAGGAAGGAAGGAAAAAAGAAGGAAGGAAGGAAAATAAGAAAGAAAGAAAGAAAGAAAGAAAGAAAGAAAGAAATGAAGGAAGGAAGGAAGAAAGAAAGAAAGAAAGAAAGAAAGAAAGAAAGAAAGAAAGAAAGAAATGAATGAAGGAAGAAAGAAAGAAAGAAAGAAAGAAAGAAAGAAAGAAAGAAATGAAGAAAGAAAGAAAGAAAGAAAGAAAGAAAGAAAGAAAGAAAGAAAGAAAGAAATGAAGAAAGAAAGAAAGAAAGAAAGAAAGAAAGAAATGAAGAAAGAAAGAAAGAAAGAAAGAAAGAAAGAAAGAAAGAAAGAAAGAAAGAAAGAAAGAAAGAAAGAAAAAAGAAAGAAAGATTCTTTAAATAGGATGTAAGATGCCTGGACAGTAAGGATGGATTTATAACTCTCCTTTTCTGTTTATGGTACAGAGACATGAGGTTATATCTGCAGTGTCTTCTTCCTGTGACTAACGACAGCTCAGGATTCACTCAGGCAGAGTTGTTGACACCGAGGCTTATGAGCCTCAAATAAACCCGAGCTTTATTTACAGGGAGGCCAGAGGTGTGGCTGCTACTTGACTGTACTGACTGAGTGTGAGTGTGACAGGTTAAAAATGAAATTTAAAACAAGGCTTCATGTGATGTCAACGTACCTATTAATACGGCAAGACCTATAAATCTACTCAGAGTTGTCATGTGACTCGTGTTGTGCTGTTATTAAGAGACATTACACTGAGTTATCCAACAGCGCTGGTGAATTCTCACAAGGTGTTGATTATCACACCTGATGGCTGTAATTATAATCAGCCTTTCATATAAATGGCCTCGGTCTTTTAAGATATCGTTTCTATAGCAACAACGTGTATGGGAGACGGTCTACATTAACGACGGAGTGACATAAAGCTGAGTTACTGTTAGCATATGGACGAATCGCATTCAGACATACTGTAGACCTGAGACCTTGTTCTGAGACTAAACAAGCACCTGAGAAGCCTGTGTGGATAAAAATGCCCGATTCCTTCTTATATTGGACAGAAGAAGCTGACATGAGCATGTCACATTAGCAAGATGGGAGGAAAAGGACAGTCGATTGTCCATGGTTACCCCCAGGTTGCAAGCAGTGGCTGAAGGGATCATCAGAGAGTTGTTCAGGGATATCGCAAGACCCTGGGCTGGGGATGAGTCACCTGGGATGACCAGCAGTCCAGTTTTTCTGGGATTGTTTCAGCTGATTAGCCGTCATCCACATGTCATCCATGTTTCTGCCAGACATGCCGAGATCTATGCAGAAGCTGTGGTATCTGAAGGAGGGATGGAGAAGATAAGTTGACTAGTAAAGCTTCGAGCATTGAGTGTATGAAGTGTCCAACATTCCTCAGGTCATTTTTTCATCATCTGGGTTATTGGAATGCACTTCTTTTTTTGCTCACTATTTATACTCACACTATTTATACTACAAAATGGCAAGGAGAAGTGCACAGTGATTTAGAAGGCACCTCAAGGCTCCCAGGGTTTTACTCAGTCCAACAAAAGCAGAAACCAAATTCATAAATATTCTCAGCAGCTCATCCCTAGAAATTACTTTAGAATTGAGTTAGTTGTCTTTATTTGTCACATATATCAGTGAAATTCTTTCTTCGCATATCCCATCCTTGGGGATTGGGGTCAGAGCACAGGGTCAGCCATGATACTCAAGATGATGCTCAAGGACCCAACAGTGGCAGCTTGGTGGTGCTGGGGCTTGAACCCTGATCTTCCAGTCAGTGACCCAGAGCCTTTACCACTTGAGCCTCCACCGCCCACAAAGCTACGATATGTGAGCCTTCGCATATTCATAGTGTCCTTCTTATGATCCGTTTGGACCACAGTCAAAGGTCTAAGGTCAAAGGTGATGTGCTGTAATGTTTCTCAGTGTTTATCAGGCAACAAATAGGGGCAAATTAGTGGCAGATTAGAGGAAAATCAGGGGAAAATTAGGGGCAGATTGGGGCAAATTAGTGGCAAATTAGAGGAAAATCAGGGGAAAATTAGGGGCAGATTGGGGCAAATTAGTGGCAAATTAGGGGTAGATTAGTGGCAAATTGGGGCAAATTAGTGGTAAATTAGGGGCAAATTAGGGGTAGATTAGTGGCAAATTGGGGCAAATTAGTGGTAAATTAGGGGCAAATTAGGGGTAGATTAGTGGCAAATTAGAGGCAAATTAAGGGTAGATTAGAGGGACATTAGGGGCAAATTAAAGGCAAATTAGAGGCAAATTAGGGGTAACTTAGTGGCAAATTGGGGGGAAATTAGTGGCAAATTAGGGATAGATTAGTGGCAAATTAGAGGCAAATTAGGGGTAGATTAGAGGCAAATTGGGGCAAATTAGTGGTAAATTAGAAGCAAATTGGGGCAAATTAGGGGTGGATTAGTGGCAAATTAGGGGCAAATTAAAGGCAAATTAGAGGCAAATTGGGGTACAGTAGATTAGTTGCAAATTAGGGGCAAATCAGGGGCAAATTAGGGGCAAATTAGAGGCAGATCTCCATTGGCTCTGGGTTGGTCAAGCCTCAGCACTGCCAAGCTGCCACTCTTGGGAAATTGAGCAAGGCCCTTAACCCTTTCTGCTCCAGGCATGCTGCACTATAGCTGCCCCTGCACTCTGACCCCATCTTCCTCAGCTGGGATATTCCCCTTATCTGGAATATGCGAAGGAAAGAATTCCACTGTTCTGTAATGTATGTGTGTCGATAATAAAGACTTCTATCCTAAATACATGAATTCTAGATTGAGTTTATGACTATGGCAGACCAAGATTAGACTTTGAAATAAAATGGGGAACCATCAAATTATAATAAATGCCACGATTAAAGCATGGGTATGTAGTGTTTATGAGTCATAAAGGTAGATTTGTAGCCTGTAAAGAGCAGTTTATGTTTTCCGTACAGGGTTTTTATGAAAACAGAAGGACTGTGAGACACGTTTTCCCCAGCGATATCTCTCACCAGCAATATTGAAGTATTGGCACTGCAGGGCTACATACTGTAATAAAACACCGTATAGAGGTTAGAATAGCAGAATGATAGACATATATGGCTCTATTTCAAATATCTGACTTAAAACAAACACCCAATTACAGCTCCAGTTCTCGACTAGAAACCATAGATGCAGGGCTGCTACTCGATGCGTGTATGTTTTTGTTGCTTCAAGTCGTCGTATTTAATGAGGGATGTTGAAAAGAGGAAGATCTTCACAGGGTTTGACTCAGTCATTCCCTTTAATTCTGACTTTTTGATGTTTTCTCTGTTTGAACACATTGTACTACACATTGTACTGAATGGCATCTAACAGGAGCCCACAGAGTTTCACCGTATAAGAGAAGTTTTTGTCTTGTTTAATTCTAATCTCATGTCCCAGCGTCCTGGATTAGTTAGCTGGGCATTTGTGGGAGAATAAAAGAAACCATGCTCATACAGTCACAGCCCTCTGTGAACGCCAATCGTAATAAAGTTTTGTATTGTGTGGTTTTGTAAAAATTAAGAGCTATAGACGAATATCATTATAAATAGTATTCATTTAGTATTAACACTAGATAACGGTTGGAGGACAATATAAACCTTTAAGGCCTGGTGGAGAGAAATGCTCCTTGTCTCTGGAATAATACCTCCTGATGTCACAGAATAAACCACAGGAAATCCTCAAACAAACGGGGGAAACAAAAATATCTCATCAAATGAGACCAAAATTCAACATTCTGGATTTGATAAAAACCCAGACATTCTGGCTTCAGTACCGAGTGCTGCATTTGGTAGAAGCCCATCACCATGAGAACAGCATCCAGAGATGTACCAGCTCCAGTTGGATTCTGTTTCATGAACATTTGAAGAGAAGATGCTAACCCCATGTGGACTTTGAGGACAACAACCTTCTAATCAATACACAAAATAACATTCTACATATGCTGTCTCTCCATCACTGAGCATGTGAAGACTTCAGCATGGAGGAGATGATGGTGAATCTAGAATGAACTCAGATGTTGAGCTAAATTATGAGTTGCTCAGGAGCTCCTGGTTACACGACTCCAACTGACTGTATATGACTGTAGAAAGGACATTGTTTATAATCACACTCTCTGGTGTTTATAACAATTTATAATCACACTCTCTGGTGTTTATAACAATTTATAATCACACTCTCTGGTGTTTATAATCATTAATAATCACACTCTCTGGTGTTTATAACAATTTATAATCACACTCTCTGGTGTTTATAATCATTAATAATCACACTCTCTGGTGTTTATAACAATTTATAATCACACTCTCTGGTGTTTATAACAATTTATAATCACACTCTCTGGTGTTTATAATCATTAATAATCACACTCTCTGGTGTTTATAACAATTTATAATCACACTCTCTGGTGTTTATAATCATTAATAATCACACTCTCTGGTGTTTATAACAATTTATAATCACACTCTCTGGTGTTTATAATCATTAATAATCACACTCTCTGGTGTTTATAACAATTTATAATCACACTCTCTGGTGTTTATAATCATTAATAATCACACTCTCTGGTGTTTATAACAATTTATAATCACACTCTCTGGTGTTTATAACAATTTATAATCACACTCTCTGGTGTTTATAATCATTAATAATCACACTCTCTGGTGTTTATAATCATTTATAATCACACTCTCTGGTGTTTATAATCATTTATAATCACACTCTCTGGTGTTTATAATCATTTATAATCACACTCTCTGGTGTTTATAACCATTTATAATCACACTCTCTGGTGTTTATAATCATTTATAATCACACTCTGGAGTTTATAATCATTTATAATCACACTCTCTGGAGTTTATAATCATTTATAATCACACTCTGGAGTTTATAATCATTTATAATCACACTCTGGAGTTTATAATCATTTATAATCACACTCTCTGGTGTTTATAACCATTTATAATCACACTCTGGAGTTTATAATCATTTATAATCACACTCTGGTGTTTATAACCATTTATAATCACACTCTGGAGTTTATAATCATTTATAATCACACTCTCTGGTGTTTATAACCATTTATAATCACACTCTGGAGTTTATAATCATTTATAATCACACTCTCTGGTGTTTATAATCATTTATAATCAAACTCTCTGGTGTTTATAACCATTTATAATCACACTGGAGTTTATAATCATTTATAATCACACTCTGGAGTTTATAATCATTTATAATCACACTCTGGAGTTTATAATCATTTATAATCACACTCTCTGGTGTTTATAACCATTTATAATCACACTCTGGAGTTTATAATCATTTATAATCACACTCTGGAGTTTATAATCATTTATAATCACACTCTCTGGAGTTTATAACCATTTATAATCACACTCTCTGGTGTTTATAATCATTTATAATCACACTCTGGAGTTTATAATCATTTATAATCACCCTCTCTGGAGTTTATAACCATTTATAATCACACTCTCTGGTGTTTATAATCATTTATAATCACACTCTCTGGTGTTTATAATCATTTATAATCACACTCTCTGGTGTTTATAACCATTTATAATCACACTCTGGAGTTTATAATCATTTATAATCACACTCTGGAGTTTATAATCATTTATAATCACACTCTCTGGTGTTTATAACCATTTATAATCACACTCTGGAGTTTATAATCATTTATAATCACACTCTCTGGTGTTTATAACCATTTATAATCACACTCTGGAGTTTATAATCATTTATAATCACACTCTCTGGTGTTTATAACCATTTATAATCACACTCTGGAGTTTATAATCATTTATAATCACACTCTGGAGTTTATAATCATTTATAATCACACTCTCTGGTGTTTATAATCATTTATAATCACACTCTCTGGTGTTTATAATCATTTATAATCACACTCTTTTGTGTTTATAATCATTTATAATCACACTCTCTGGTGTTTATAATCATTTATAATCACACTCTGGAGTTTATAACCATTTATAATCACACTCTCTGGTGTTTATAACCATTTATAATCACACTCTCTGGTGTTTATAATCATTTATAACCACACTCTCTGGTGTTTATAATCATTTATAATCACACTCTGGAGTTTATAATCATTTATAATCACACTCTCTGGAGTTTATAACCATTTATAATCACACTCTCTGGTGTTTATAATCATTTATAATCACACTTTCTGGTCTTTGTAATCATTTATAATCACACTCTCTGGTGTTTATAATCATTAATAATCACACTCTCTGGTGTTTATAATCATTTATAATCACACTCTGGAGTTTATAACCATTTATAATCACACTTTCTGGTGTTTATAATCATTTATAATCACACTCTCTGGTGTTTATAATCATTTATAATCACACTCTCTGGTGTTTATAATCATTTATAATCACACTCTGGTGTTTATAATCATTTATAATCACACTCTTTTGTGTTTATAATCATTTATAATCACACTCTCTGGTGTTTATAATCATTTATAATCACACTCTGGTGTTTATAATCATTTATAATCACACTCTTTTGTGTTTATAATCATTTATAATCACACTCTGGAGTTTATAACCATTTATAATCACACTCTTTTGTGTTTATAATCATTTATAATCACACTCTCCGTTGTTTATAATCATTTATAATCACACTCTTTTGTGTTTATAATCATTTATAATCACACTCTCTGGTGTTTATAATCATTTATAATCACACTCTTTTGTGTTTATAATCATTTATAATCACACTCCCTGGTGTTTATAATCATTTATAATCACACTCTGGAGTTTATAACCATTTATAATCACACTTTCTGGTGTTTATAATCATTTATAATCACACTCTCCGTTGTTTATAATCATTTATAATCACACTCTGGTGTTTATAATCATTTATAATCACACTCTCTGGTGTTTATAATCATTTATAATCACACTCCCTGGTGTTTATAATCATTTATAATCACACTCTGGAGTTTATAACCATTTATAATCACACTTTCTGGTGTTTATAATCATTTATAATCACACTCTCCGGTGTTTATAATCATTTATAATCACACTCTGGAGTTTATAATCATTTATAATCACACTCTTTTGTGTTTATAATCATTTATAATCACACTCTCTGGTGTTTATAATCATTTATAATCACACTCTGGTGTTTATAATCATTTATAATCACACTCTTTGGTGTTAATAATCATTTATAATCACACTCTCTGGTGTTTATAATCATTTATAATCACACTCTGGAGTTTATAACCATTTATAATCACACTTTCTGGTGTTTATAATCATTTATAATCACACTCTCTGGTGTTTATAATCATTTATAATCACACTCTGGTGTTTATAATCATTTATAATCACACTCTCTGGTGTTTATAATCATTTATAATCACACTGGTGTTTATAATCATTTATAAACACATTCATTTTTTTTTTTTTATCAGAACTGGTCAGAGCTGAAGGAAAAGATAGATTGAACCTAATACAAGGTAAGAATAGAAAGAACAGCCACTCTCGTCTGCAAGAGAGTTTAGAAGATGAAACTCTACCTTATTTCCAACAGGACATTGACCTTAAGCATCCTGCCAAAGTGACACTTAAGTGGTGCAAATGTTTTGGCAAGAAGAAATGTTAAAAAGATCCGGATTCATATATAAAATAATATGAATAATTACACACACATGTGCTTCTACCAAATATTGACTCAGGGATTTGTGAGTGGCCAACAACAATTTCATACCTTTTTGTGTCACAAGAAAAGAAAGTTCATCTTTACATTCAGTAAATAATATTCTTACACAATTCAAGTCTATTTTAAATCCAGCTTGTGACATGAACAAAACTCAAGGGGGCAAATACTTATGCAAATGACTATACATTTGATGTCACTGTTTATTTTTTCAAGGTCATTTACATAGCTAAAGCTGAATTTGTGCTATGCATTTGTGCTGGTTGTGATTTTTATACAAAAGACACAAAACGAATGACCTAGCGTTGTAAGAGGTGAATTTTTTTGGCATGTGATTTAGCGTGTTTGTGTTTTAAGCAGGAAGCTTACTCAGAGGTAGCGTTGGATTCGAAAAGCCAAACACTGGCTGTTATATACTGACTTAGTGAGAACTGGGACGTCAAGAGCAAACAGGTCCGTAAGCACACAATCTGTTGACACTCCGCTAAAGCTACGTCTGTGTATCTGGGTTACCTGCTTCTGGTTTATTCTGAGCTGAGAAACATTGGCAGAATGAAGGATAATGAAATGCCAATTTCCATTGGTGACAATGTGTGATATTCATCCGGGTCTTCGTAACTAGCCATGGATCATACGATTTGACCAAAAAATCTGACATATACCTGCTAAAGATGAGATGTTTTCAGCATCAATCATCAAATCAATGAGATCTGTAAAGAAGATTATACTGTATTAGCATCAAATTAAGCAATCGTCACGATCACTGCTGTCTATATGTGACAAAATCACCCTCAATTCTAATTCTACCTTATTTTAACGCCATTTTATCCCAATTTGGTAATGTGCCAATTCCCATCCATCTGCTACTTCCTCTAGCTCAGTTTGGAGACTGTAATGTTAATTATTTCATTACAGTACAAGTCTAATTAGGAAGCTTGATCTGGCACGAAGACATCTGGGTAACATAATGCCATTAACCATTTTCCTGCCCGAGGCTCCTGCAGTCCCTAGAATAGCTAAAAATGGATTTTTTATTGCATCATTCAGGAGCAATCTTCTACACTGCATGGCAAAAATATTTGAAGACACCTGACAGTGACACTCAAATGTCATTGTGCTCTTTTATGTATGCTAAAGCTTTACACTTTCCCTTCACTGGAACTCAATCACTGTTCCAGCAGGACAATGCAGCTGTGCACAAAGCACCTGAGCTCCATAAAGACATGGTGTGGAGGTGCAGGTTGGTGTAGAAGAAATCGAGTATCCTACACAGGGCCCTGACTCTGAACTCATTCAGGATGAACTGGAACACTGACTGAACCCCAAACATCCTCAGTGTCTGATCTCACTAATAGCTGAATGAACTTAAATCCTCCACAGCCATGCTGTAACATCTGGTGGAAAGCCTTCATGACAAATCTTCTTACCTGCTCCAAGATCTCCTAGCCTTTGTTGGTCACATAAACATTACTGCACCTAGAGGGTGCATCCTTGGAGGGTTGGGGGTCAGAGCACAGGATCAGCCATGATGCAGGGGAGGTTGAGGGCCTTGCTCACGGGCTTAACAGTGGCAGCTTGGAGGAGCTGGGGCTTGAACCCTGATCTTCTGATCAACAACCCAGAGCCTTAATTACTTGACCTACCACCACCCTCAATATTGTGGAAAAAAACCTTTAATGAGCCCCAAGGGCTGTACTATTTTACCATATTCTTTAGCACACTACTGTACAGTTTGGGACTTGGGCTCAGATTGCAACTCATGGCTCAGTTTATAGCAGCTCACATTTTAATAAAAACATCAAGTCAATTCAAACTTTCTCACTGCATGAGATTTCGCCAGGAAGTGGATAGACACCACCTTTCTCAGACACTTCAGAGTGTGAATGCAGTGCTCTCACCTGCCTGAAGAACTGCCCCATGGGGGAAGACACACACACGGCACCGTTCGAACAAACTAAACACTGCACATGTGACGAGTTCATGGCTTGTGGTACTGCTTTGTGAACATTTCATCCTGAAGTTTTGTATATCAAAAAAGAAAAAAAGGAGCAGCGGGTCAGGATAGTACCCCACTGAGCTTCTCTGCCTGTGATGGGAAACTCCTGCTGCTCCAGAAAGGAAGTGTTTTAGACTCATGCCTCAGTAATGGAGCTCCTGTCACTTCCATCATCAAATTGCAGATCAAACCACCGCTTAACCGCACACACGAACATCAGGAGTGTCATTTCCTAATGAAAGCCTGTGTTTACACCCAAAACAAAGAGGACTTCTGAAAAAGAAAAAAGTTTTAGGCTGTCAAGGTTTTCAGGTTCAGCCCTTACCGAGATCTGTCTCACGTTGTGTGTGTGTGTGATTTATTCACATGATTTATATATTTTCACACGATTTTCACTCGTTATTCATTTATTTATTCCTTCATTTACACAAATGATTTATTTTCACACTTGTGTGTAATTAATTAATTAATTTTTCTCTCTATATATGTATATGTATATATATATATATATATATATATATATATATATATATATATATATTATTTTATTTCACAATTAATTTATTTTTAACTTATGAAATAAATGTACAAATTGCATGCAGAATTCACAATATATTAATATATATATTAATTATAATATTTTGTATAATAATAATAATAATTATTATAATATATTTTTCCTTAATAATAATAATAATAATAATAATAATAATAATATTAATATTTTTTTCCATATTTTTCCTTAAATAATTTATACTTTTTCCCATATTTGATATTGATATCCAGTTCATATATTTTTCCATGTGATCCCAAATTGCTCACATTTGTTTTCTTCAGATTTATTTTGGTGGGAATGTTGCAGTAAATCTTCTCAAATGTCACCTTTTCACAGTTTATTTTGAATACCATATAAACTAATGCCACATAATCAACATATAAAATCCAGCAAACACATACTAACCGATATTCAGTAGAGCAGAATGTCACTGAATCTCCCTGATCTCAAATTAAAGAAAAAATGCTGAAGGATTTTTAAAACAAGACATCAACTCATGAGGAAAAACCTTGAGAGGAAAACAAGCCTTTCAATGTTTCTTGTAATCAGTTCTGTTAAAGCATGAGAGGATCTTAACTATGCTCCTTGCAACAAGTCTTGTAAAAGAGACTGATTTGTGTTAAAGCTTCAGGATGAAGAGGTTTGCCATTCCGAGGGTCTGATGATTGTTCCCAAAGCCTTGCTTAATGAAGTGCTTTTTAACAGATGAGCTCATGCTTCAGTTTAAACTCACTAGCGGCTCTGGAGCTGACTTGAGTTGAGATTGATTCAGTAAGGATCAGGATTATTAAGTTTCAGCATTTATTAGCACAATATCACAGTAAAAGCTTACTCTACTAGCAAAGGATGACAAAGTCTATGTTACATCACGTCTGTTTTCACATACACATGAATCTAATATGGAGTTGTCCCGCCCTTTGCAGCTATACCACCTTCAACTCTTCTGGGAAGGCTTTCCACAAGGTTTAGGAGAGTGTTTATGGGAATTTTTGACCGTTCCTCTAGAAGCGCATTTGTGAGGTCAGGCACTGATGTTGGACGAGAAGGTCTGTCTCACAGTCTCCGCTCTAATTCATCCCAAAGGTGTTCTATAGGGTTGAGGCCAGTCAAGTTCCTTCACACCAAACTCACTCATCCATGTCTTTGTGCACTGGTGTGCAGTCATGTTAGAACAGGAAAGGGTCATCCCCAAACTGTTCCCACAAAGTTGGGAGCGTTAAAATGTCTTGGTATGAAGCTGAAGCATTAAGAGTTCCTTTCACTAGAACTAAGGGGCCGAGCCCAACCCCTGAAAAACAACTTTTGGCAATAAAAAACTTTGGCAATACAGTGTATTTAGGTGTCCACAAACGTTTGGCTATGTACATAGTGTGTATCTGTAATAATAAATTTTAATGATGTACCTGTTGATTATTTACCTGTTGAAAAGCCCCCTAATTAACATACTGTACCAAATCTGAAAACAGTCACCAAAATGAGGAGATAATCCTGCCATGTGTCAAATCAGTATTCCACACGGTCGATCAGACTGCACAGATTTACAAGTGTAAACAGCAGGGCGACATTAATTCACAGTCTAACGCTCTCCATAATTCCCTCCCTTCTGTTTCCACTTCTGCCACCAATTCTGTTATCTAGTGCAGAAGTTTTGCTCTCAAGAATTTTAGCCTGTTAGAATGTCAGACTGTCCCTCAGAGTCTCACCGTCACCCCTGTGACTACGTCAGGGAGTCTTATAAATTCTGTATCTCCCTCATACACTTTTAATTCACACTCATTTCACTGTGGAGGGTGAGAGAGAGAGAGTGAGAGAGAGAGTGAGAGAGAGAGGGAGAGAGATAGGAATAGAGACAGGCAAGTAGAGAGATGGAAATACAGAGACTGAGAGAGACAGAAAGACAGACAGACAGAGGGATCTAGTGAGAGAGTGAAAAAAGACATACAGAGAGAGAGAGAGAGAGAGAGAGAGAGAGGGGAAAGAAAGACAGAGAGACACTAAGATGACCATGGCAACAATGTGAAGAGTCCACTTAAGATAACATAACATCAAGCCACTATTTTCAGCAACATCCCAGTGTGTTAATAAAAGCTACTTAATCACAAACACACACACACACACACACACACACACACTAGATCTACACAATATACAGAGAGAGAGAGAGAGAGAGAGAGAGAGGGACAAAGAATGATAAAGAGAGAGACAGAGAGCGAGAGACAGAGAGCGAGAGAGGGACAGAGAGAGAGAGAGAGAGAGAGAGAGAGAGAGAGAGAGAGAGAGAGAGAGTTTTTTGAATTTTTACAATCCTTTATTTGCACAAGTCACCTATAGTAAAAATCAGAGTGACTCAATAAATAAATAAATAAATAAATAAATAAATAAAAAAAAGTTAAAATCATTTTAATAATTTAGGATTTAATGAATGGAACATAATTGATGATTAGTTTAGGTCTGGTGTAAAGCTGAGATCTCCTTCTGTAACCAAGCACAGAACATTCTCACAACACCACACAGATTCTAACATATTCACATTAATCATTCTTCAGTAAAATTCGTGATTTAATCAGCCTGCTCAAAATGATTCTGGCATCAGTGTCAGAGAGAGAGAGAGAGAGAGAGAGAGAGAGAGAGATACTCTATATCAGATTGTGACTCATAGAGAGCAGGTTTAAACGATCTATACTCTACATTTCATCAATATATTTATGATCTAAACTACAGTGAGATAAGTAAACTGTGCAGGGTGAATGACAAAACAATTACCCAGCATTCTTTTCTATAGAAAGAGTGGCGCTGGGGTAGGAGGACGTGTTAGATTTCCATAAAACATCAATATGATTGATGGAATGAATCTCTTAATTATATTATGCTCAGACAGCAGCCAGGTTTGTATTAATGCACTCACGCTAACGCTTTGTCACTTCTAGACTAGCAGCTGATACACAGAAGCTTGTATTGGGGATGTTGTAGCTGAGTAGTCGAGGTGTTGGGCTGCTGAACGGAAGGTTGTGAGTTCGAATCCCAGCTTTGGTCCACAAAGTTGCTACCTTGAGCCAGGATCCTAATTGTTCAGTTGTATGACTGAGATAAATGTAAGTCGCTCTGGATAAAGGTGTCTACTAAATGCCAGAAATGTAAATTAGTGTTCATATACTCCAGTGTCAGTGCTTTGTAACAGTCAGGACAGGCGGCTTTGTGTGTTCAGGCTTCTCCGTAATGTAAGATGCCTTCAAGAGAGAGAATGTTGATGGAATTAATGTATCTGTTATAACAGGAACTAATTTTTTCACAGGCGTTCCATAACAATAAAGGTAATAATAAATGGATACAAGTGTTCTGGGTTGTTGACTGGAAGGTCAGGGTTCAATCTGCCACTGTTGGGCAATTGAGCAAGGCCCTTAACCTCTCCCTGCTCCAGGGGTGCTGCATCATAGCTGCCCTTGTGCTCTAACCCTAACTTCCTCTACTGGGATATGTGAAGAAAAGAATTCCACTGTGCTGTAATGTATGTGTGGCGATAATCAAGGCTTCTTCTTCATCATCATCTTCTAAAAAAAGCCAACTTTAATTAATAAACACTAATTAGATGAATAAAAAGATGAATAATGCACTTCTGATTGTAACAGTAACCCTGATACATATCCAGCTGCTCTACACAACCCCATTGTTGATTATTTTCCTACAACAAGCGCTCCACTGAGCTGTTTTCTCTCGACAAAGAAGGTGGAGATGAGAGCTAGCTACCTAGCTACCTAGCTACCACCATTAACAAACAGGAACTGATGAAGTATTGTTTAGGAATGTGTTGATAAGCTGGTTGATGGGTCACCATAGTCAATAGATTTAGATCTAGAGGAGTCTCCATGTGAAGGATAGAATCCTTTAATTTAATACAAATACGACGGCATTATTAAAGGCCGGAAAAGCATCACCCGGTCCGTCTGTAGCCTCAGATTCCTGTTCACCTTCCTGATGTGGTCATCTAGAGTTGTAGCGTGTTTTCAGTTGGTGAAAGGACAGTTTGTGAGATGCTTTTCTGCTCAACACGACTGTGAAGAATGTTTGTTTTATTTACTTTAACCTTCCTTTCAGATCAAACCTTAAAAGTCTCCTCTGATCTCTTTCATCATTAAGGCATATCCAGGCCATTTCACACCAAAAACCATGACATGGTCAAAGATCACCCCATGTTCTCCCCATTCTGATGTTACAATGCATGATTTTGAACATCGTGATGCTGGCACATGATTGGCTGATTGATAAACTATACTGACCTGTTAGTTCCTCAAGAGCTCTTGGTTGCTGTTGAAGAAAGGACATTATCAACATTTACATTATTTACTGTCCAGTGCCACCCAAATGAGGATGAGGATGAGCCTCAAGGTTTCTTCCTCAAATCATCTCAGAGAGTTTTTCCTCACCACCGTTGCCTCAGGCTTCCTCATTAGGGATAAATGTCAGGGATAAATTGCAACTTAACTTTAAGCTTCATAACTTTTTCTATACTTCTTTGAAACTGCTTTGAGACAGCGTCCATTGTTAAAAGCGCAATACAAATGAACTGAAATTGAATTAAAGCAGCTTCCAGATGTAATAAATGTAATGAAAATAACTTCCAAAATCCAGGGATGTAGTGAATTATTTTAAATCGATTTTGTCTGCTCTCCCACCTGATGAATATTTTATTTTATGGACCCAAAACATCCGTTTACACTCCGGAAATGAGTAAATGAAATATGAAATGAATCAAAATCCATTCCCTACTTTCTCAATCCTACACCTTCTCACTCTGTTTTTATTTTTTCTATTTCTTTTGATAGATCCGCTCGTGTAAATGCAAACCTCAGTTTCTCAGAGAGAACGATACAAGGTCAGCTCTCGCATTATGTGCAGGAAGAAAAAAAAAATGCTGACAGCCAACAAAGAAGAGAAAGTGTAGCGTGAATAAGGAGCAGAGAAATCAGCTAATTCAGCGCAAATCAGCTTTTCAGAGTTGTACTCCATTTAATGAATATCAGAGTGTGACAATAGATAAAGCCGATTACCGCAGTGAATCGCTCAAACCGGGAGAAAAAAAGAGGATGAGAATGCGAAAGTGCAGAAAGCAGAAGTTAAATGGTACTTCAGGAAATTTAGCTGAGAGATTAAAGCATCCCTGAGCATCAATCAGTTTATCTCTTTACCATTAAGTGTATTGGACTTCAACTAAATTAAATTATTAGGGGTGTTTCAAGAAGGGTTTTTTCTTTCTTTTTTTAACCTGAACGCTCCTGTTTGTGGTTCTTCTCATTACTTTAACTGATTCCTTCATCCTGTGTCCTTTAGCTTGTGACAGGAAATGGAGTCATTTTAGCCAATTTGAGGCCAATCAAATTGTGTGTTGTGGGGCTACTGCAAAAATAGACAGACAGACAGACAGACAGACAGATAGATAGATAGATAGATAGATAGATAGATAGATAGATAGATAGATAGATAGATAGATAAATGGATGGATGGATGGATGGATGGATGGATGGATAGATAGATAGATAGATAGATAGATAGATAGATAGATAGATAGATAGATAGATAGATAGATAGATAGATAGATAGATCTCAAAGCCTAGTTATTGTTCTTTCTCTAGACCTTGTTGAAGATCCACAAAAAACATGGCTCCGCCTTCTAGCTTACAGAGAATGTGGCTCCGCCTCCTGGCCCTAGCTCTCCTGGACATTGCTGTCTGTTTTTTACTTCACCTTCCCCTACTAATTTCAGGTAATGCTTGGCTCAAGACTTCTGGCAAATCAGAGACGCTCTGTTCAAGGTCCTGGCCATGTTTAGGATCCTGTAGTTGCATGTCATGCTTGGGGTCAGAGCATTATTGAGACCGCTGTTCTCATGTTTTAGTTCTGGTTTTGTTTATGCCATGTAATTGTGTCTGGCTCTGTGTGGGTTTTTTCTCAGTGTTTGGCTCATATCCTGATTATTTTCACCTATTCGCTTGTCAGGAGTTATTGGGACAGTTCTTTGCCAGACCCTTAGGGAGTCCTGGCAAGTGGTTTATTTGTGTTATTCCTATGTGGGTGGTGCCACGCCCCTTTCCTAATGCGTGTTCCTGCTTTCTCACCTGTCCCTCGTTTTCCCTTAATGTGCTGCTCTATATATGTTTATCCTGCTGCCTTGGTCGAGGTCAGTGATTATGCTTATGTGTCGATTTAACAGTGCATGTGTGCCTTAAGGCCAGACGCCGTGTTATCTAGATTTTTATGTTATAGGCATGCTTTGTTGAGGTTATTTTTCCATGTTATAGTTATGGTTTATTTCTGTTACGTTTATTGCAGTTTTGCATCCGCCCCGCTCGTGACATTGCTGTTCAGCCCTTAGTGTATTTATACCCAGTTATGTGAAGTCATATGCATTTTGTCTATTTGAGACTCATGAAGCTTGCTCATATTAAGTTAGGGGTCATAAGTTGAGTGCAATTGGTCGATTAGGGGCCAATCAGTGACCTGACATTTTTCAAATTCTGAAAAGATATATTTTTATTGGTTTACAGAGAAAAACATGTGATGTCCATTTTCAATGGACACAGGGTCTGAAAGGGTTAAGCCTTTGTAGTTCCTGGTTTAGACTCTTCATTTCATATGAATTATCCTCTTTTAATGTTTTAGCTTTAACCTTTTCCAACCAAGGCCTATTTTTTTTAGCCTGTGGCTTGAAAAAGACATGCTCAATTTAAAATGACTATATCTTAAAAAGTAACACGTGAGATTAGAATAAATATTACCAGGTCAGAGTGAGAGAAAATGGAACACAGCAATAAAAAATAAAATTTCTCACCATTAACCCTTTCAATATTCATTTATCTATTGTGTATCAGAGGTTTTATAGAGATGCCATGTTGGCACACCTGTGCTGTGAGGTTTCTCAAGGTGAAAAATGTGTTCTGATTCCTGCTGTGGACAAGGATGATGATGATGATTGGATTCTTCCTAATAAACACCACACTGATTCTACACACTGGTTACAATAAGTAAATATAATCCTGGTTGCAACATGGAAACCTTACAGTATAGAATAATGTGAATAATGCTTGTTTAGAAAGAGCTCTATGTGTCACTTACAGTACCTTCGGCCAGAAAGTGCATAGAAAACATCCAGCTTGCATTTGGGAAGTGTAGATCATTAGGCAAACAAAACATGTGCATAAACCCGTCTGTTTTATAGCAGCGACTCGGGCCTTCACTGAGTAAAAATGAGAAATGAGAGAATTCAACTAGATGAGGAAAACTCAATAGAGCTAGCAGAGATGCTGGAGTCTGAATAACAGAGATAACACCTTAATTCAATTTCTCATTCCCCTACTGAGGATTGTCCATTTTATTCATTCTAATGGAGAGGAAGAGATGTTTGTCTCCACTGCTGCAGGAAGGAAAGCGTAACAAAGCAATGGACCAGTTCCTGAGAGTGAAGCTTGGACGGTTATTATTTAACTCCAGGCATTCTCATCAGCAATTGGATTTGAAATAGTGTACTATGTGTCTCCCTGAGATATGAGAGGGAAAAAGGTAATATTTGTGCATTTCTCATTTGCAGTGACCACAGACAGATACCCCAGAGCTGGAGCCATTTGTCACAGAGTGCCTCATTTTTAAGGAATGCCCTGAAGTGCAACCTTTTTCTGTTTGTCTTTGCAGACATCTTGATCTATTGTGGTACCTGGTCCAAACAGACCAGAAGGCAATATTAGGAGTGTTGAACCATAAAGAGGTTACGAACTGCAAGTCTGCAAGTACTGCTTAGGCTTCGTCTATATATAGAGACAGCTGGGAGGACTTAAAAATTCCAAACTGTTACAGGTTCTTTTAGGGGTGAGTCTTATAGCACAAGGTCTCATCATAGACACAAAGCTGTTACACACACACACACACACACACACACAGAGAAACACATTCAGCGAATGACCACCACAGATGTCGTTATTGTGATGTGTGTCTTCTATATAGCAAGCATGGTACACTTGTACCATTAGTCAGGTCCTTACTGCATGTGAATGTGTGCAATCACCTAAAACAAATGTCTCTCATAGGCTATAGTCTGTGCTAGAAAGAAATAGCCCTAGCCTGGCTTCGTCAAGCCTTTCTATGGATTTTTACCTACTGTTAATGCTCAGAATACCATAAAAGACACACATTAAGCCATTTGCTAACACTAAATAAGACTATGTAGATCTGTTTCCTCCAAGAGCGAGGACTTAGCCGTGCTAGCGAGCCTCCTTGAAGGGTAATATACCATCAGATCATTAGCTGTAGTCTGATGTAAGCAGTGCTATCTAAGGTTAATCTAGTATAAACTAGTTAAGGCTAATCAAAAACTAATGAACAGCGACTCGGTGGACTAACCATAATAACAATAAACACATTAAACTTGCGCGCTATTTAATAACGTTTGATTTTCTTTAAGGAGATGTTAACCTTTATGGAACATAAGAGAGACAGAGTGACTGATACATAGAGAGACAGGCAAGGAAAGAGAGATGGAAAAACAAAGACTGAGAGAGACATAAAGAAAGAGTGAGAGATCTAGAGAGAGAGAGATAAAGAGAGACAGGAAAGGAAAGACAGATGGGAAAACAGAGACCGAGAGAGATGGAAAGACAGATGGAGAGAGAGAGAGAGAGAGAGAGAGAGAAAGAGAGAGAGAGGGAGGGAGAGGCAAGGAAAGAGAGATGGAAAAACAGAGACTGAGAAAGACAGAAAGAAAGACTGGGAGATCTAGAGAGAGAGAGAGAGAGAGAGAGACTAAGATGACCATGGCAACAATGTGAAGAGTCCACTTAAGAAAAAAAAAACCCATCAAGCCACTATTTTCAGCAACATCCCAGTGTGTTAATAAAAGCTACTTTATCTCTCTCTCTCTCTCTCTCTCTCTCTCTCTCTCTCACACACACACACACACAAACACACACAGAGATACACTGGGTATACACAGTATACATTTATATACCTGTAGGAATAAGAGAAAAGCAAGAGAAAGAGAGAGAGAGTGAGAGAGACAGAGAGAGTTTTTTAGACAGACAGGCTAATGGGTGGATGGATGGATGGATGGATGGATGGGTGGGTGGGTGGATGGATGGGTGGGTGGATGGATGGGTGGGTGGATAGATGAATGGATGGATGGGTGGATGAATGGATGGGTGGATGGATGGATGGATGGATGGGTGGGTGGGTGGATGGATGGATGGGTGGGTGGATGGATGGGTGGGTGGGTGGATGGATGGGTGGGTGGATGGATGGGTGGGTGGATGGATGGGTGGGTGGATAGATGAATGGATGGATGGGTGGATGAATGGATGGGTGGGTGGAGGGCTGGATTGGGGGCTGGATGGACTGGGTGGTCAAGTTGGATTGGATGGGTGATTGGATGGGTGGATGGATGGATGGATAATTCTAAAGTAAACCAGTATTAAGACCAAATTTTCAATACTTGCCACTGAAAACTGATACTGAAAACACTGACCCTCATAGCTGCTGTTAGAATAAGTCGAGGAGAAGAAATAGACCAGATGCATTAAGACCCGGGTTTTATTGACCAGTGTGCTGCTGAATTTCTCAAACCTAAACATTCTGCTGTTCATCATTTCGCAGGCAGGTCAGGAGTGAGAAAATAACTACAGCACACAATGTTGAAAGAGATTTACAATAAACAGCCTCAGAAAAATGAAAGTACCTAAATATGCTTGAAAAAGAGAAAAGAAGTCTAGGCCTCGGAACACATATTCATCAACTCTCAGTGACGTCGATATCTCGCCCTCTAGCTCTCGCTACTCGATATTTGAAACAGATTGCCTCGGAGTTTCTCTCTGTCGCTGACCCCGATGTTCACCTCTCACATATAAAGCTGCTGCTTTGGCCATCTGCCTATCCATATCGGCAACGTCTGGGTCTTTTCCAGGCAAGAGTGAGTAAATTAATGAAGCGCTTTACACTCGGGATTGTGTCTGTTTAATCCAGTACGGATTCAAAGCCAGACAGGATCAGACTAATTCAGCAAACAGCTGCATCTCATCGCTCCAACACTGCTGGATAAACAGCTGAAAGGAACTGAAAATGAAGTGCAGTCAGAACCGACGTGAAGGTTTTACAGCCACAATTTTTGGAGTAGTGTTCATAGAGCTTCATAAGACCTGCATAAACATGTAATGGCATTTGAAGCGTCCATAAAACATTTATGAAGGCTTTAAGAGGCATCAGCTGAGCATAACCAGTTTTAAGGTTGTAATAACACCTAAAATATGTGACATAGCTGTTTGTTGACACTACACTACATTTACATATCTTCATGTCAGAGTTTTTCATGGCACTTCACTAACCTTATGAATGCTTGTAAGTACGTATGACACCATAATGTCATAATGAGTTATGTGTATTTTCCTTGACCCTTTACTAGCCTGCATTTATGCTTATGAATGCTTATAAGTACATATGACACCATAATGCCAGAGTTATATATATTTTCCACGGTCCTGAACTAACATGTATTTATGCTTATGAATGTTTATGAATACTTATGACACCATAATGTCAGAGTTATGTATATTTTCCCTGGTCAACTAACATGTATTTATACTTATAAATGCTTATGAATACTTATGACACCATAATGTAAGTGTTATGCATATTTTCCCTGGTCCTGAACTAACATGTATTTATGCTTATGAATGCTTATGAATACTTATAACACCATAATGTAAGAGTTATGCATATTTTCCTTGCTCCTGAACTACTCTGCATTTATGCTTATTAGATCTTCATAAATACTTATGACACTATAATGTCAGAGTTATGTATATTTTCCCTGGTCAACTAACATGTATTTATACTTCTAAATGCTTATGAATACTTATGATACCATAATGTAAGAGTTATGCATATTTTCCTTGGCCCTTCACCAACCTCCATTTACACTTATGAGATCTTTATGAATATTTATGCTACCATAATGTCAAAGTTTCCCTGGTCAACTAACATCTATATATGCTTATGAATGCTTATGAATACTTATGACACAATAATGTCAGAGTTATGGATATTTTCCCCAGGTCAACTTATTAATGCTTATGAATGCTTATGACACCATAATGTAAGAGTTATGTATTTCTTCCTTGGTCCTGAACTAACATGTATTCATGCTTATGAATGCTTATAAATACTTATTACACTATAATGTCAGAGTTATGCATATTTGCTCTGGTCCTGAACCAAAATGCATTTATGCTTATGAAGGCTTATGGCACCATCATGTCAGAGTTATATATATTTTCCCTGGTTCTGAATGCTTATAAACACTTATGACACCATAATGTAAAAGTTATGTATATTTTTACTGGTCAACTAACATGTATTAATGTGTATTAATGCTTATAAATTCTTATGACACCATAATGGCATAGTAATGCATATTTTCCTTGGCCCTTCACCTGCAATTATTCTTATGAGATCCTTATGAATACTTATGACACCATAATGAGTTACGTATATTTTCCTTGATCCTTAACAAATATACATTTCTTAATACTGTTTATGAGATTGTTATGACTGCTTATGATGCTGTAATGACAGAAGTATGTATATTTTCTCAGGTCTTGACATAAAGTGCATTTCTTTTTGCTGCTTATGAGGTTTTTATGAATACTTACGACACGCCTCTGATGCCTGTAATGACAGATGTGTGTATATTTTCTCTTCCTAATGATGAGATTTTAATGAATCCTTGTGCCACTAGATTACCAGAGTCATGTGGATTTTCTGATGAACTAACGGTCAGACCAGAAGGTCATGTGGTCAGTGATTGTGTCCTGGAGCAAGACCCTTTAGCTCACTGATAATGCACTGGAGTGTGTGTTTTTCATAGAATGTAAGATATTACAGTACATTGCTCGGATCTCTCTCTCTCTCTCTCTCTCTCAGTCTCTGTTCTCAGTCAGTTTCAGTCTGTTCTTCAGTCTCAGTCCATCTCTCTTTCCTTGCCTGTCTCTGTTATCATCCTCTCTCTCTCTCTCTCTCTCTCTCTCTCTCTCTCTCTCTCTCTGTGTCTCTCAGTCGCTGTTTTTCCATCTCTCTTTCCTTGTTATCACCCCCCTTTCTCTCTGTCTGTCTTTCCGTGTCCCTCAGTCTCTGTTTTTCCATCTCTCTTTCCTTGCCTGTCTCTGTTATCATCCTCTCTCTCTCTCTCTCTCTCTCTCTCGGTCTGTCTTTCTCAGTCTCTGTTTTTTCCATCTCTCTTTCCTTGCCTGTCTCTGTTATCATCCTCTCTCTCTCTCTCTCTCTCTCTCTCTCTCTCTCTCTCTCTCTCTCTGTCTGTCTTTCTGTGTCTCTCAGTCTCTGTTTTTTTTCATCTCTCTTTCCTTGCCTGTCTCTGTTATCATCCTCTCTCTCTCTCTCTCTCTCTCTCTCTCTCGGTCTGTCTTTCTCAGTCTCTGTTTTTCCATTTATCTTTCCTTTTTTGCTTTACTTGCCTGTCTCTCTTCTTATCATTCTCTCTCTCTCTCTCTCTCTCTCTCTCTCTCTCTGTGTCTCTCAGTCTCTGTTTTTCCATCTCTCTTTCCTTGTTATCACCCCCCCTCTCTCTGTCTGTCTTTCTGTGTCTCTCAGTCTCTGTTTTTCCATCTCTCTTTCCTTGTTATCACCCCCCCTCTCTCTGTCTGTCTTTCTGTGTCCCTCAGTCTCTGTTTTTCCATCTCTCTTTCCTTGCCTGTCTCTGTTATCACCCTCCCTCTCTCTCTCTCTCTCTCTCTCTCTCTCTCTCTCGGTCTCTCTCTCTCTGTCTCTCTCTCGGTATCTCTCTCTCTCTCTCTCTCTCTCTCTCTCTCTTGTTTACAGTGCTGATTCTTCAACAGATAAGCCATATGTACAGGATTTCAGTATAAATAATGAATCAGTGTAAAACACACGTAAAGCAAATTTTGAGTACTAGATTTTGGTGCAAAAAGACAACTACAGTTGTAATTAGAAGCAACAAGAATAACTTGTCAGAACCAGCCACCTTTTAAATATCTGCCTGTCAGTGCCAGATGTGTGTGTGTGTGTGTGTGTGTGTGTAGCTAGCCTCTCAGTTAGAAATGATCTGCCATGACAGCACCACGTATTTCCTCCGTGACACCTGGAATAGGTGAAAACACGGTGATGTTTGTCGTGTTACACTATACAGACCGTGAAGGAGAAAATCAAACAAAAGTGGAGTTATTACTCTGGACTAACAATAATAACATTAAAACACATTACACTTATATGGTATTGAACTACTTTTTGATATGGTGAAGCTTTCTGCTTTCTTCAGTTTATGGAAGGTGTCTCCAGAAGCTTTCTGTAAGGAGGTGTTAATATTTATGGAAGGAGTCTCCAGGCTCAGGATGTAGTAAAGGTGTTCTGATACAGGAGAGAGAGAGGGGGGGTGATAAGAATAGAGACAGACAAGAAAAGAGATGGATAAACAGAGACAGAGGAGAGAGAGAGAGAGAGAGAGAGAGAGAGAGAATGATAATAGAGACAGGCAAGGAAAGAGAGATGGAAAAACAGAGACTAAGAGACACAGAAAAACAGAGAGAGAGAGGGAGAGAGAGGGAGGGTGGGGGGAGGCATTAAGATGACCATGGCAACAATGTGAAGAGTCCACTTAAGAAAAAAAACATCCACAGCCACTATTCTCAGCAACATCCCAGTGTGTTAATAGAATAGCTATAATAGAAGAGACTTATTATTATTATTATTATTATTATCATCATCATCATCATCATCATCATGCTGTACTATAAGACAAATAAAACTTTAGTTATTATTCAAAAAGCATGAACTACAGAGTGGTCAGTGTGTCTTTGCTTCACCACACCACCTTAACAGTGATACGTTATCTATAACAGCATAGCCCCAGGGGTTTTTCCCCCTTTTGCTTGCACTCACACGTGCTTCTTCTTCTTTAAAACAAAGCTCTGAAGGATAAAACTTGCAAAACTATCAGAAAACCAGGCCATAATGTCTTATATTTTATATAACTGGGAATTAAGTGTTTCATGCTATAATCTGAGATGCTCTGATGTTCGGAAATCACAAACCCTAATGTTTCTACTTTGCCTTTGCAGCAAAGAAAACACTTAAACATTTATTTTCTTTGAATGGGTTGAAAAGAATTTAGATCCGTTCTAGAAGATTCTGAAAGGCTGTAATTAAAACACAATTTGTGCGAGGCATTATACATTCCCTTCGGGTTGCATTTAAAGCGCGCTGCATTCCTAACATTCACAAAATACTAATGCATTAGTCTGGTGTTTTGATGACCCAAAGGCCAGGCACGGAATGCATGCTTTATTAGTTTGTGTTTAGAGGAGGAGGCTGATAATGGAGACCAGAAGGAGGTGGTAGGGATCATGGGGGTCTGCGAGTGCACAGCTTTATTATACTGATTTGCTCCAAATTGCATCAGGCCCAACAAGTCTGTTAGCTCATAAACCTTCTCCAAAGAGGCTTTCCTATTAAGACTAGCTGCTACGATGCCTAGAGAGAGTGCTGCAAATGGGAAATGCTTTGTATTGGCACTAAAGTGTAGAGTGAAGACAAACCATCTGGAGAAGAAGAAAAATAATTCAACAGGAATTAAAGAATGGCGGTAAAGCCGTAGATTCTTAGAAAATATGAATTTCACATTCATTTTAACGTAAGTTCTTTATATGGAGCGTTGTACTATACATATATATATATAAACCCCTCTCAATATTTGGCTTATATAATGCTGGATGTTTAGTACTTCTTGTAATAACGTTAATCTCTGCAAATTTGGTTTAATTGGTTAAATTTGGTTTATCACTATGGCTTCTAACATTATTATTCAGCAGCTAATAAAATACACTATATTGCCAAAAGTTTTGGGACGTCTGCCTTTACATGCACGTGAATGTAATATGGAGTTGTCCCGCCCTTTGCAGCTATAACAGCTTCAACTCTTCTGGGAAGGATTTCCACAAGGTTTAGGAGTGTGTTTATGTGTGTTCATTTTTGACCAATCCTCTAGAAGGTCAGACACTGATGTTGGACGAGAAGGTCTGGCTCTCAGTCTCCGCTCTAATTCATCCCAAAGGTGTTCTATCAGGCTGAGGTCAGGACTCTGTGCAGGCCAGTCAAGTTCCTCCACACCAAACTCACTCATCCATGTCTTTATGGACCTTGCTTTGGTCACTGGTGTGCAGTCATGTTGGAACAGGAAGGGGTCATCCCCAAACTGTTCCCACAAAGTTGGGAGCATGAAATTGTCCAAAATGTCTTGGTATGAAGCTGAAGCATTAAGAGTTCCTTTCACCGGAACTAAGGGGCCGAGCCCAACTAAAAAATAATAACGGGGTTTCATTGATTTGGAGGGGCGTCCCAAAACTTTTATTTCTATGCATGCTATTTTATCACACTTTTAATTCAGCATTTTAGTCAGATTATTAAAATAATGCCATTGTTTTCCTGTAAAGAGTCTGAAGGATAAGCTGACCAAGCCTTCATTTGCTACATGCTATAAATAAGTGCTGTTTCTTATTTTATCCATAAATATGCAGTTCTCAAGATATTTCCTCTTATAAGATTACTATAAAGCTTAATGGTTTTAAAACCTACTAAATATTTTCATACTAATTCCCAGCTTTAAGTGAGATCATATTCTTCTTATGAGATTTAATGCAAATAGCTAACATAAGAAACATGACCTGCCAATAGATCAAGACTCAAAGATACAAAAAATCTTTCAATAGGTTGAAGAATCTTATATTCATATCATCGATCATAATCAAGATGTTTTCACTAAGATGTTGTGTATATATACGTATTTTAATAGTCGAGAATAAAATCGTACATCTGAGCATCAAGCCCAAATCGCAACCGTCTTATTTGAGAATGAGTAAAGTGACAAACAGCAGCTGAAGGGTAAAGAAGTCTCCTCTGCTTCTCTCCTCTGTGGGATTTTTCTTCCAACTTAATACCACAATTGCTCCAATGCTATTTGAGAAAGTGAGATAAGGGTAGTATGGCACGGCGGGCGATATGAAAGTAACTCTGCCGCACTTGCATTTGCACATGAATACGCCTCATACAAAAGGCTCCATTCTCTGGGCTGTCTGTGACCGGAGCATCCTTACAAGGCCATCTCAGAGGAAAGCTCATGAGATATATAATAACACAGCCCTACAACAGTAAGGAAACAAAGATATACAAAAGCTGCCCAAAAGTGTGTATGAGAGGTGCTGTGTGTGTTACATTTGTAGGCTGACACATATTAAGGTCAGACAGGTTGCACTGCTATTATCAACGGATAATAAAAGCAAGCAATGCAATTCAGATACAAAATGAAATTCGATGAATATAAAGGGGGGAAAAATGTGCAGCGTAGCATGTCTAGGTCTATGAATAGAATAAACGGAGAGACGTTTTGCTATAGGAGGTATCAACCTATTTGAATCGAGATATGAGGACAGAATGGGACTTTGAGCAGGAATAGAGTGACCTGCATCTCGGAGCCACGTTGAAAACATCCATTCATCACCTAATCCTTAGCAACTAGAGCTAGACCCATTTTCCTCTCTTTTCGGGATTAAATATATAATCAGACAAAAGACCAGCTTGGCTAATGTATTATGTCCATGGCTTTAAGGATTTGAGTAGAAATGCGAGGGACAAACCAAACATTAATCCCAAGAATGTTAGATCATTTATTTCTTGTTATACACTGTTTTTTCTGTGTGTGTGTGCGTTTTATTGTGCATTATGCATTGAGCATATGTCTACCATAAACTAAATTTTTTTATTGTTAGTAACTCAATAATCAGTGACTATTTAAAGAACTCAAGGCATGAACTGTTTCTTTAAGAAGAAGCACAATATCTGCAAATGCTGAAAATCCTTTTTCAAAGTAAAAATAAGTATAAATCTGGGTTTTAAATGCTGGCTTCATTGTAAATTCATTGTTCAACTGTGACTATGATCATTAAAAGATTAGCTGAATGACTAAATAAAATAAAATAAAATAAAATAAAACTTGATTCGGCACATCCTGCTTGTTTGATTTTTATTTATTTATTTATTTATTTATTTATTTATTTATTTATTTATTTATTTATTTATTTATATATATATTTATATATATATATAATTTAATTTAATTTTTTACTGAAGCCACAAAAAAATTTAATTGTAACCATAAAACTATTTGTAGAGGCTATTTTCTATCCAAGCTATTTTATCACACTTTAAATTCAGTATTTTTAAGTGTCGAATTACTACAATAATGCCAGTGTCATTCATTAACATACCCATACCCATGTAAGTAAACATACCCATGGTGTGAAGGATAGGCTGACCATGCCTTTATTTGTTTCAAACTTTTCTTTATAATTTTATCCATAAAAAAAATCCAGTCCTGATTATAAACGTGTCTCTGACTATGATGCTTCTTGAATATAATCTAATTTCTGGAATATTTCATAGGTCACATATAAACATAGGTCATGATAATGTTTAATTTTTTGGATTTACACACAACCCTTGAACGGTAAAGTGAAATAGATGTTGTTTGTAACTGATATGACATTTTATTTAACTAAAGCTTATGAAGCATTTTCGGCATATGAATGCACTGAACCCAGATAAGTTGCCTGTACGTCCAAAACTGGTCTGTTCTATTATTAGCCCAAGCCTAGTGGCACGACTTCCTGTGAGGACCCTTGACATGGAATGCTTGGCTTGGGTCAGTTCTTTGTAAGCAGCCATACAGTTTACATACGCTTCGTATTGGGAATATTTTTGGGTGGCTGGAACGAATTATCTGCTTTAACATTATTTCTTATGGGAAAATTCAATTTATAGCTTTTGCGAAACGGATTTTCGTCTTAAGAACTCGCCTCCAGAACGAATTTAATTCGTATATCTAGGTTCCACTGTATTTTGGATCTTGATCTCGTCGTACACAGTCTATTAGATTTCGCGTACAGACTTCAAATTTCACAATAGTTCCCTGGTAGAAACAACCTGCTGGTTTCACATCGAGAAAGTTTTCCTGTCACTTCTAACATTAACCTTTATATTTGAGTGGCAGTAATAACAGATCGTTGGATATATTCACAACCTTTTCAGTCGTGTTCCGGGTGTTTTTTTAACGATAGCGTCGAGTCTTTCGTTAAATATTATACTGATTCTGGTAATTATGATGTTCCTGTATGATTCACATTTAATAATCACGCTCGTGTTCTTATTTCAACCGCATGAAATAATTCAGGCAGTAATATTAAGCTAGCTGTAAGGTGAAATAGTCTATTTTTCTCGACGTGGAATGAGAAATAGTGTACACAAAAACTCCATAAAAGTGGGCTGTGAGAAATAGGACACGTTTTACGGCTTTTCCTGCTGTTTTGGCGTTCTGTCTGTGTTGGGGTCTCGAGAGGCTATTGTAAGCTATAATTTGGATCCGAATACCATTGTGCTGACTGCTTTTGAATGTCATCCTGCATTTATTTCAAAACCGGAAGAGAATTGCAGTATGATAATGAGTTCCTCAGTTTTAAGTTCGAAGTTCCTAAGGTTTTTTTTTCTTCTTGAGACTTTGTTTTGTCTAGATTTTCTTTCGGGTTCACATTTGTTTATTTTTCGTAGTCAAATCAGACACATCAGCAAGCCAATCAATAACAATATCCACAAAATCAACGTAAACAATTACAGAAGATTGCAGGGAATGAAAGAGATTTGATGTAGATAAGTACCATCATGTTATGGATTAAATAATGATAAAAAAAACCCCTCTAAAGCCGTATAAGCAACCTTCCTGGAGCTTGCATCTTCGGTCCCCGAGCTATCTGTCAGGTTCATAAAGCAATAACAAGGGATAAAAGCGAAGAGGTGTGTTTAGCCTGTCAGACAGCAGCTTGGAGACTTTGCAAATGAACCGCTGTCACAAAGGTGTAGTCGGAGGAAGTCGGATATAATTGATGCTCTCGAAGGAAAAACTCTGAACATCTATTCAGTGTGGACATTTTAGCACGGCCCATTCTAATTAAAATCACTCAAAAACTACTCTCCTAGTGAGGTCTGACAACATGATTTTGAAGACTTTTTTCTATCACTTCCCGGACAGCTGCTGCACATAGGACTCGTTTTATTCGCTAAGCTACTTACATCCACTTCACCTCGTCCCTCGTTAGAATTAAAATTATTTATCAGTATTTACAGTTAAATGAGCTGAACATAGAGAGGCTCTGAACCCCTGCTTCTATAGCCATTGCTACTTTGGTGTGCAGTTACACAGCAGTATTTCTCAGTGTATTTTACCATCTGATCCACTTCCAGTCCTTCACGGTGCATTTCAGAGATTTTCCTCATGGTTGACTCTTTCACCAGAAGCCAAAAAATGGAATTTGTGCCTGTTTTGGTTGTTTCCATGTTCAACACTGAATGTCTTTGTCATGTCCCACTCCATTAAGGTGGTTAATATGAAGCTCATATGAAAGTAGACACTATTTCTGTTTTTAACCTAGCCTACAAAGGTCAATATTATTTATAGAAATGTTCCAAAAAAGTATTTTTTTCTCCCACACAAGTAGAGTAATGGTCAGAGTCAGAGTCAGAGTCAGCTTTATTGTCAATTCTGCTCCAGAATATGTAAAGTAACAAGAAAAATACAAGCTAATACTTATATATGTTTACATACTATCTATCTACATATAAATGTAATATAATAAATGGTGATATCAATCCCATTTCTGCTCTCTGAGATGCTCCACATGCTTTCCATAAGCATTTATGTTCATTTTCAACCATTCAAATTCTGTGTAAATTGTCCCAACAGAGGGGAAAAACACACGTCTCACACTGAAAGTCAACAGAATCCTGCCTCATTTTATATCAGACTCACAGCCAGAAAATCATTCATTTTTTATACCGATTGAGAATGTCCATTTCCATTCTACTAGTGGAAACGAATGCCAGTATACAAAACGTTAACACGTAGAAAAGTCATTCCAAGATCTACAGTATTTAACCAGCACTTCACCCACCAAAGCATGAGTTAGAAATCTATGCTAAAAACATCAGAGTTAGGAAACTGGGTCAGGTTTTCCCAGTATAACTTATGATTATCTGCTAAATAATTTCTCCTTGCTAATATAACTCTTAAGGTGTAGTATGTAGCTTTGCCTCACAGCTCAAGAATCTCCAGTACAACCTTGACCTCGGTTTCTAACTGTTTTCGTTTTTTTATTTTGTAAGTGTTTCCCCTTCTGGTTCTCCAGTTTCATCTACCCTTCCAGTAAGTGCACAGGTTATTCAAAAATGTGTGTATGAATAGCTTATACTGTGTGTATTCCTATTTCCTGCATGTCCATTGTTCCCAGGAATCACAGATTTAATGACCAGGACAAAATTATTACTGAAGAGGAATCAATAAATGACCTGCAGAATGAGAAACTACTCTGACAGCATGATATGTGGAAGAATATACGGCAAGAACAAATATATTATCCCTTTGAGATGAATAATGGCCGTCATAACCTTGAGGATATCAGCTTTAGCACCTAGGTGGGTTGTGTCTTTTACCTGTTTCGACTGGTGTTTTATTACACCGGGGTGCATAACCTGTCCAGGAGCAATGAACTGGAATCATTACCAAATGAGCCCGGTCCATTTACCCTGCCTAGCTGCTTTGTTGCTCCTTTCCTCTGGGAGTTTGAGAAGAGGATCCCACAGACAAAAACAGTCAAGGTGTTAGGTATCTATCCTGACTTCCCTTGCTTTCACTTAGACAATGTAGCTACTCTCCTCATGAGCCATCTTGGATGCTAGTCTGGTGTCTCAGCTTCTTGTAGATTAATGTAGGGTTTCTGCTTTTAGCTACAAGTTCAGGATTCTTGACTGAGGAGTGATTTTGGTGAGATGAAGTGACCTGTAAATCCACCAAGAGTAATAAAGTCTAAGACCTGTATCCAGAGAGACTTAAACGAATGCTCCATCAAAAGCATATCCTCATGGTGATTACATTATTAATGTTAGACTATCCGCTAAAGTTCATTCCACTACATGGGTGGCACTAGAGAGAACGCCACTGGTGCTTTGATGTCTTGCTTGTATCCTGCGGGATAGTGAGTTAGATCAAGCCGTGCTAGAGGCTCATAAGTGAGACTTTTTTTTTTCTTATAATAAAGGATAAAGCCGATTCACTAACGACTTTGAATTTAAGGATAGAAATAGGATTGAAAAGGAATAAGCCCCTTTTCTTTCATAGAGCATCCTCTATCCTGTGCAGCTTTATTTCCTTTATTTCATCACAAATTGGTTGGTTGTTAATTTCCATTTACTCACTAGTCCTCTTTCTAACACTAACACTGGAGATGGTGAGGTTTAACCCCTGTATCCTCTGGGACATATGAAGCCAGTGCATCTTTATATACTCCATACTCTTACTACAGTACATTACAGGGCAGTTGAACACACTCAGGAGGAGGTGCTATCTGCCCACTTGCACATACACTACACAGGAAAAAGTTTTAGAACACCCTTCCATATCACTGAATTGAGGTGTTGTTGTCAAAGTCTCCGATCTAATTCATCCCAAAGGTGTTCTATCAGGCTGAGGTCAGGACTCTGTGCAGGCCAGTCAAGTTCCTCCACACCAAACTCACTCATCCATGTCTTTATGGACCTTGCTTTGTGCACTAGTGTGCAGTCATGTTGGAACAGGAAGGGGTCATCCCCAAACTGTTCCCACAAAGTTGGGAGCATGAAATTGTCCAAAATGTCTTGGTATGAAGCTGAAGCATTAAGAGTTCCTTTCACTGGAACTAAGGGGCCGAGCCCGACCCCTGAAAAACAACACCTGAATTCAATGATTTGGAGGGGTGTCCCAAAACTTTTGGCAAAATAGTGAATATGATCTCACATACACTTACACCAGGGGTGTCCAGTCTAATCCACAAAGGGCCAGTGTGGGTGCAGGTTTTCCTTCCAACTTAGCAGAAGCTACACCTGATTCCACCTGTTTAATCAATTGATCTTGGCTTTCAGTAGACTCAGGTGTGACTTCTGCTCAGTTGGAATGAAAACCTGCACCCACCCTGGCTCTTTGTGGATATGATTGGACATCCCTGGCCTACACTTTAAAAATGAAAGCTCACAGGAAGCACCAAAAAGGTGTTTTCGCATTGATGCCATAGAAGAAACATATTTGGTTCCCCAAAGAACGTTTCTGTAAATGGTTCTAAAAGAACCCCTTGTTTCTAAGTGCCATAAAGAATGTTTTATAGTCTTTATAGAACTTTTTGTGCAATGGAAACGTTCCATGAATGTTAAAGGTTCTCCACAGAACCTTAAGACAAAGAAGCATTTATTTTTAACCTCTGTTTTTAAGACTGTACTGTCGCTCTGATTGACAGCGGATAAAAATAAAGTCGTCTTTTCCAAAATTGGCTAAGCCAATTTTACACTCTTGGTCTCCCAGGAAAGGACGAATGTTGCCTCATTGGGATTTGTGATATCCCCATGACGGGGTGAACACTTTTCTGTTGTGCCACTCGAGATGCCGTGTAAGGTTATTTGTATGGTAATTGCATGTTAGATGAATTCCCAACCCAACTCTTTAGTTTCATGCTGTGGATTTCTTATGAATATACTTAATGTTTTCTCCAGGGAATAGTACCTAGAAGTGTAAATTGAAATTGCCTCGCAGACCCTCAGGTGGATAACTGACTAATCAGCAGCCTCTGAAAAAAACCCCGGACACTCGCAGTTACTAAACAGTAATCGAATTATTACCATCTGCGAGCGGTTCATTGTATTTCCATCCTTTGATCGTCGACTTCAGAGTTTTGACACTTCGGCAAGACCTTTAACCTCTCATCTATGTGCCTGGATTGGATTCTGCCTCATTTCTAAGTTGCTTTTGGATAAAAAAAAAATAAAGGCCTGTCACAATGTAAAAATGGAAACGCAGTGTAATAAAAAATCCTTCATAAAATCCAGTGACCCCTGAAGGTCTGGTCTGAGTAATCTGTTAACAGTGTGCACTTTAGGATAGTCTCTAACCTCTAAGACATACAGTACACTTTATATAAATGTAAAAGTTTCAAGACTGATAAAGCTGTCACAGTGAAAAAAGAGCTCAGTGAATTTATTTGATTCAGACGCGTACATTGGTTCTATGTGATTGAATTGAGAAACATCAGCACAAGTAGTTTTCAAACATCCAACATGAACGTGTATCTTTAAAACCCTGAATAAAACACCAAGCTCACAATCAAACCCGTAATGCTGGTGTTTCTTAACAGATTCATTTCCATTGCACTATTCTAACATACATGCTTTAATCACCTAACTTTGACCCTGTGTTCCCATCAGCACCAGTATCCTCATTTCACACTGCAACTGGTTTCCATTAATACTACAAGAATCATAGAATTGTGATAGAAGCTCGTTTAAATTAAGTTTAATATCAGCATTAAAATCATATTGATACACCTACCAAGCACAACATTATGACCACCTGCCTAATATTATTTTGGTCCCCCAAAACAGCCCTGACCCGTCCTGCACTGTGTATTCTGACACCTTTCTATCAGAACCAGCATTAACTTCTTCAGCAATCTGAGCAACAGTAGCTCGTCTGTTGGATCGGATCACACGGGCCAGCCTTCGCTCCCCACATGCATCAATGAGCCTTGGGCGCTCATGACCCTGTCACCGCTTCACCACTGTTCCTTCCTTGGACCACTTTTGCTAGATACTGACCACTGCAGACCGGGAACACCCCACAAGAGCTGCAGTTCTGGAGATGCTCTGATCCAGTGGTCTAGCCATCACAATTTGGCCCTTCGTCAAACTCGCTCAAATCCTTGCCCATTTAGCTCACAGTCAAATGGCATCAGGTCCAAACGATGATATTATTTTACTCCATTCTGATTGGTCGGATGGTGTTAATTTATTTTCTATACCTGCCAGTTGTTCCAGCTACCAAACAAATCCCAGTTTTATTGGAATCTCCTTGCTCTTTTATGTTGCAACATTTGACACATGGAGTTGTACTGTGAGGAATAAATATAAATATATAATAGTTGATATGGTGAGGTTTTCTGTGAAGTGTTCAGGATGAGGAGTTTGTGCTTTCTGGTTTCGACGTAACATGACCGCTATTTTTTTCTTTCGAGGTTTTTCCGCTTTGTCTCATTAACTTCAAGAGAGAAATAAAGAGAGGTTTGGGATAGAAAGACTGTTTATAGCTGATAAAATGTAAGTGATAAAAGGAATTAACGCCCCGTGGACATTCCACAACATTAGATGTAATTGATAACTAGAATAGCATGCCATGTTAATATCCCTGCTGGATTAAAAAAATATATATATAAAAAAATAAAATCCTCCAAGCCAAAAATATCCAGCTGATAGATTTTCTGTGGTCATGTTGTGAATAACTATAACATTATATACAATGGATATAGAAAGTCTACACACCCCTTAAAATTCTAGGTTTTGCTGAAGTGAAAATGAACCAAAGACAAACCTTTTTATTTATTTATTTATTTATTTATTTATTTATTTATTTATTTATTTATTTATTTATTTATTTATTTTTAAATATATAGGAACCACAAGAATTTAGTTAAATGTAAAAAAAAGAAAGAAAGAAAAAGCTTACCATAACCTGTTGTATACACAGAAGTGTACACACCCCAATGCTTTACCTAATATATAATTAAAGCAAAAACCTTTTCTATGCTTATTTGTAAAAAAGCTTAAGGGAAGTAACATCAACTTTTATTTGCAAAAATGCTCCAGATCTATTAAAAAAATAATCTGGAAAAAGATTACACACACACACACACGCAATAAATAAATTACAGATCTCAATAAATTTTATTATATTTTATTTAAGAGTCAGAGACTTTGCATATTCAATTAAATTCTTTGGAAAATTTATAAATTGATTTATTTATTTATGTTTTTGATATGGTGAACTTTACATTTACATTTAACCTCTCTCTTACATTGTGCATGATTCAGAAAAAAATAAATGATTGAAAATACAAATTTCCCACTAGGAAGATGCACATGAATGAGCTCTCGAGTCGTAATTATGACTGGGAAACCTTGGTGCCTGAGATCCTGAGTCGAGGAGGAGTCTGAACCGTTCAGCATGGAGTACAGTTTATGTACTGAATGCCTTCATTTTTTCAAAACACAGCTAATTGTTATGTTACATCATAAAAATAGCTCATATTCGACCAGAATTTCATTATCATCAGTAACAGTATTATGTGTTATGGTGAAAGTAAAAGAAAAAAAACATGAATACGAATGAACCGGGCATCTTCTATGTTTTATGTGAAAAAAATGTAACAACCCCTAATTACCACTTCGTAAGTAGGAGCTACGATCGATCTGACAGCCGACGAAAGCAGCATAGATTTTAAAAGCAAATAGAATAAACTTTAATGTCATGTGGATGTAACCTGGAAAGACAGGACACTTCATCAGATCAGAAACAAAGCAATACTTTGCGTCACAGCTGTTATAAGACATCTGTATGAATCCCAGCGTTTCCGTTTTTCTTCTAATCTGTAATTGTCAGAATTCCACCTCACAACTCAAGCTCACTGATGGCACTTAACCTTCTCTGCCTCATCCACAAAGTGCACTAGCTCACAGGCGTGCCCTTGTCAAAGCCAAGCTTTGTTTCCTGTCATGCTTTTTGTTACACACCGGCTTCCTTAAGCACTCCTTTCTTCAGATGAGTTCCTCATAGCAGGACCTTCACACAAGAGAGAACCTAAATTGGTGGGTGGCCAAAAAATACCTGCGTACATCCACCAACCCCGAAAATGCGTAAACGATATCCATGGAATGGTCGTCACCCCTGTGTGAACCCTCATTAATATTCAACAGCTATTTGGGCTGAGCGGCCGGCATTTTGCCCGTCTTTGTTATTCAGAGACGAGGGGCTGAGGGGGTATGAGGAGGAAGATACCAGGAGACGTGGTCTGCTTTCAGCTTTGGTATTAAAAACACACTATTTCTGGAGTCTCCCTCCTACTTCTAAAGGACTCCTCCGTGCTTCATCCTATTTCGAAGCGTTCATGCTCATTTTTGCATTCTTCTCCCACAGCATGTGGTTGTTTGGGTTTCTTTCACTTGCCTTAACATGGTCAGCGAGTCTTAAGAGTATGAAGGTGAAGTAAAAGTTAGAAAAATTTCCAGTCATTGTGAAAACATTTCGTAAATGTTTAGAATTGTTGCATGAAGAATCGATCAGAAAATGAACATAATCGAGAAAATAATTTTTATTTGATGAATTTTTTAATTTGTTTTATTAATTTTAGTTGATTCTCAGGATGGTGCCATTATTTATTTATTTATTTATTTATTTAATAAATCAATCAATCAATCAATCAATAAATTAATTGATTTTTTAAATATGGCTGCTACAAATGTGATCAGAAAAAGAGCGTTTGAAAAAAAGGGTATAAACGGTCATGTGATCAAATACAAGCACCCTATTGGTTTCCTTTACTTTCTTCCTATTTTAAAGGGTCTTTTAACTGGTGTCTGTTTTTTGTGTGTTTGTGATCAAAATAAAATGTATGTCTATGTAAGTTTATGTAACCCGGATACTACACCATGCAGTAGAGGGTTAAAGGCCTCCCTGGCTAAGGAAACAAAATAGAGAACCTCTGCCCTAAAATCTTTAGATCCAAATTAATGTTACAGCTTTAAATACCCTTAATGTTTTCATGAAAGTGTCTGAAGAAAAAATCAGCTCGAGTGTCAAGTCATATCCAAGTCACAGCTTTAGCGTGATCCTGGTGGCACAGCACCTAGTGGGAGCACTCCAGTTATCTAGTGGGATTATTATTCCACTGGTTTTAGGTGAAGGAAGATGAGGAGAAGAATTTCCACCTCAAATTTCCCCAGTTTATTCTGTAAACATTTCCTTTTTCAGGGAAGAAATCTTTCATTGTTTTAGGCCTTTAACAAGCACAAGGCCACAGCACTTCCGTATCAATGATGTGGAATGAACTGCAAAAGCAGAAGCTGTTGGCGGATTTTTATTTTATTTCTTTCCCCAAAACACAATTCTTACTCACAGCTTCATCCATGAATTTCAAAATGCCACGTCAGACTCCCAAGATAGGTCTGTGTAGGTAGTGTGCCACTGAACTGTTGTCTTGGTTTTGGTTAAAAAAACTGATAAGCTAAGACTTTTCCTTTTGACATCAAGGCAACAATACTCCAAGACCAGCAGGCTAAGAAACAGCTTTAACCCCACAGCGGTCTCCTTACTGAACACTTCAACCTACGAACCCGCCACTGATGGTAACGTCCCACCTCCTTTACACTGATAAACCCCTCAAAACTCAAAACTGCAATATATCACTACATACAGTATATTCTCTATACATTCATACATATATTATGTATGTTTATAAATAGTCATACATATTCTCTATATACACTATGTTGCCAAAAGTTTTGGGACGTCTGCCTTTACGTGCACATGAATGTAATATGGAGTTGTCCCGCCTTTTACAGCTATAACAGCTTCAACTCTTCTGGGAAGGCTTTCCACAAGGTTTAGGAGTGTGTTTATGGGAATTTTTGACCATTCCTCTAGAAGTGCATTTGTGAGGTCAGGCACTGATGTTGGACGAGAAGGTCTGGCTCTCAGTCTCCGCTCTAATTCATCCCAAAGGTGTTCTATCAGGTTGAGGTCAGGACTCTGTGCAGGCCAGTCAAGTTCCTCCACACCAGACTCACTCATCCATGTCTTTATGGACCTTGCTTTGTGCACTGGTGTACAGTCATGTTGGAACAGGAAGGGGTCATCCCCAAACTGTTCCCACAAAGAACATGAAATTGTCCAAAATGTTTTGGTATATTGAAGCATTAAGAGTTCCTTTCACTGGAACTAAGGGGCCGAGCCCAACCCCTGAAAAACAACACCTGAATTCACTGATTTGGAGGGGTGTCCCAAAACTTTTGGCAATATAGTGTATGTATATCTATTTAGACACACATATAAACATTTTTTTTCCAATTTGTTTTGATTTCTCTGTTATTTTGTTGTTGTTATAGATTTATTTTACAATATCTAGCAAATTTGCTCCATCCCTGAAGTTCAAATTAGAGCACTATGAGGATTTGCATTTAATTTCCTGAAGCTTCTGAGGTAATTCCTTTTGGCATATTCGGGTCAATACCGAGCCTGCAGTGATTGTAGATTAGCGCTTTACAAATGTAATGGACTGTACAGGCCTGTCTGCAGTCAGCACTACACATGCACTCTACAATTACCTGTCATGTTGGAGATAGATCAGTGTTAAAAGATTAAAAAAATCAGTGTTATCTTGTAATATTATAATATTGAGGTTTACCAAAACTAAATCCAGAGCATTTGTGCCTAGTGATATGAGAGTATCATGAAGTTTGAGGAATAAAAGAAGTCCTTTATGTATAAAAAAAAAAAAAAAAAAATTTAAAATAAAAACCTCACACAAACTTTTCATGTAAATTTGAAACATTATGTGTTATTAATTATTATTGTTTATTATTAATACTTATTTAATTTTTTTATTATTTCTTATAATTTATTAGTTTTGTAGTAATTATTATTATTTTCCACAAAATTCTACATAATATATTTATTTTCACCTGTATAGTTTTTTATTTAATATTTTTTTTTATTTTTATCTTTTAATGATAACATCAAATGTCGTGATTTAAAGAATAAAACTCTAGCAGTATGTGGACCATAGCCATGAGGTCTGTGATTATTTTTAATGAGCGATTACTAACAAATCACAACCTGCCATGATCCAAGTGATCATAATTATTACTGAGGTTTTATAGTTATTAATCGGGATGCATGAATATATTTCCAGTCTTATTACAGGTGCAATTACAGGTGTGTAATGTATTAATCAATTAATTTATTTATTTATTTATAATTTTCTTTCTTTCTTTCTTTCTTTCTTTCTTTCTTTCTTTCTAATATGGCTGCTACAAATGTGGTCAGTTGAGTGTTTGAACAAAAAGGTGTGAAAGGTCATATGATCAAATACAAGCACCCTATTGATTTCCTGTTATAAAGGGTGTGTGTGTGTGTGTGTGTGTTTCTGATAAAAAGAAAAAGTAAAAAGTCTATGTAACCTCGATACTACACCATGCAGTAGAGTGTTAATGGCATCCCTGGCTAAAAAGAAATGGAGAACCTCTGCCCTAAAATCTTCATATTAACAACAGATCCAAATTAAAGTTACAGCTTTAAATATCCTTAATGTGTTCCTGAAAGTGTCTGGAGAATAAACTTCAGCTGGAGTGCCAAGTCATATCCAAGTCACAGCCTCTCAGCGTGATCCTGGTGGCACAGCACCTAGTGGGAGCACTCCAGTTATCTAGTGGGATTATTATTCCACTGGTTCCACTGAGTTTAAAAAAAAATGGGTTACAGGAAGGAGGTGAAGAAAAGGAGGAGAAGGAGTCATTGTGGCATGAAGAACAGACTCAAAAATGTAGAAAAAAAATCCCATTTCAACCATTTCAGGAATTATTTATAGTAGAAATACGACTAACGAAGGGGTCCGAATATATTGTGGTTCTCTAGATTGCCGTGTAAATCAGTATTCATTTCTTAAATCCTTCCTACACTGTTGCATTTCTGTTAAATAATTCTCATTTATAATTCAGAAGGTATATATTTAGAAAGTGGGGATTAATGCTCTGGGTAAATTTGTGATGCCAGCATAATGCACACTCATTACCAGAATGCTTCTTGGAGCTGCTCTATAATTCAGAGTTTATGGGGCATTTTTCAAGGTGAAACTTTTACTTGAACACCAATGAAATGCATCTCTTTCACAAAGCACCAAATTGCAGGCAAACTATTAAGGAGCATAAATATTCCACAATTCCTGCTGGATTTCAGCCATGAAACACTTTAGCCTTTAAAAGGAGCCTTGCTGAAATTCTTAAGTAAACTTAAAATAAGTTTTAATTCACTGATTAAAATATATATATATATATATATATATATATATATATATATATATATATATATATATATATATATATGTGGTCAGTCAGATTTAAGAAAAAAATCGTACCTATATATTACTTATTATATATTACCTATATAATCTTATTGAGTAGATTGAATAATGCAGAGTAAGTTTGATCGATTGACATCGTATTAAGCTCATTCTCATACATTTATATCAACATATGACTGTATTTCATATGCTTTTAATATTCCATATTTCAGCTATTTATTTTTTCCCTTAGGTTCATTACCACTTTACTTTCAATGTCAGTTTATTTCCATGTGTTTTCTTATTGTCACTTCAAATATTTCCGTATACATTCCTTACATTATACATTTTTATATCATTTCTTTTATTATTATTATTATTTTATGATCTTGTATTATTTTGTATTATTTATTTATGTATTATTATTTATGTATTATTATAAATATGTATTATTTATTATTAGTAGTATATTATTTATTTATTATTATGTATCAATGTATTCCATTGATATTTTTATTATTATTTATTTTATTTATTTACCATTTCTTAACACATTTTTATTATCTATTTATTATGCTAATTCCATTGGTATTTTTATTGTTATTATTATTATTATTATTATTATTATTATTATTATTATTATTATTATTATTATTAATTATTTTATTTATCATTTATTAATATATTTTTATTAGTCTCCATTATGTCAATTCCATTTTTATTATAAATTATTTTGTTTATTTATCATTTCTTAACATATTTTTATTATGTATTTATTATGCTAATTCCATTGTTATTTTATTATTATTATTAACTATTTCATTTATCATTTCTTAAAATATTTTTTATTATTTTTCATTATGTTCATTCCATTGCTATTTTTATTATAATTTATTCTATTTATTTATCATTTCTTAATATATTTTATTATGTATTTATCATGCTAATTCCATAGTTATTTTTATTAGTATTAACTATTTTCTTTATCATTTCTTAATATATTTTTCATCATTTTTCGTTACGTTAATTCCATTGCTGTTTTTATTATTATTTCATTTATTTATTTATCATTTCTTAACATATTTTATTATGTATTTATTATGCTAATTCCATTGTTATTTTTATTATTACTATTAATTATTTTATTTATCATTTATTAATATAGTTTTATTTTTTTTCATTATGTTAATTCCATTGCTATTTTTATTATTATTTATTTTAATTTTTTAGTCATTTATTCATATTATTTATTCATTATATTAAATCCATTTTTATTCATTTTTTTAAAATCACAATTTTACACTATTTTTATCTAACAAGAACAGCCCTAAAAAGCATTTCGCTACATGCTCGTATCGTGTATGATTGTCTACGTGACAAATATAATTTGAATTTATTAACGTAAACCAGTGTAAAATGACAAACACTTCTACATTATAAAGCCCTCGAGCCATTTTCTTTAAGGTCACATTCATTAGTATCAACTTACGGTCATAGCAGTAGCGTTAACAATCGGATACTTGTTGACTCACTGTTTCCGAGAGGGAAAAAACGTGGGAGAAAGAGAGTACAGGGAATATGAGTTAAAGGCTTTACTCTAAGTTCAGCCTTACATCTTGTTTTCCTTTTTTCCCATTCATTTATTTATTTTTTCAGATTCTACTGAAGCTTACTTGCTAATTTCACCACTTAGCAGTTCTTCTAACTGCATATACTTTCAAAGACTCACAAGTGAAGCTTAGATAACTGAATAATTATCCTTACAGGGCTTTTCCTTGCACCTACAGCTATGATTTTTGTAAATCATAGATGGTTAGTTCTTGCCTCTCTGAGATCTGACATCTGATTTATAAAGGATTTCTGCTTATACATACAGAATACAAAGTTGCTGGCCATCGTCGGGGATGATAAAGCTTATCCTCTCATCACAACACAATCTTTTGGGTTATTGTTCTGTTAGAAAATCCTAAGGCTACTCTTAAACATCGCTCAGATCCCTCCTGAGGCAGGTGTTGAACAATGACGTGAAATATTTATGAGACATCCTCAAACAGATTTTGATTGATTATAGTAAAATCTCGGAGCACCACACACACACACACACACACTTGTTAACTATGGGCAATTTAGCAAAGCCAGATCCAACTGCATGCATGTTGTTGGCAGGTAGGAGGAAACCAAAGTCCCCAAGGGAAACCTGCATGGATGTGAGGAGAGCATGCAAGACAGCACTGAAAAAAATGATTTGGTCAGTCAGATATGTGGTCAGAAAAATATTACATGCAAAAATTACATTTTTCATCAAGGCT